>NW_007377572.1:219238-255494 GCF_000475195.1 Diaphorina citri
CAAAAAAACAAAAAAAAAAAAAAAAAAAAAACAGTCCGATTAATTTTTACATCAACACAGTAAATGCTCGAGTTTACAAAACTGCCAGCGGCCAGACAGTCTGAAGCTTTTTTTTCACAAAAGTTATCTCATTTTCAGCTCCATTTCTGACAGTAGAGAAAAACTACGATAAGCTACAGAAACAAAATGCTGTGTAAACTGGGAAAAGCAGGAAAACTGAAATTACTCACAGAGAGAGAGATTGCCAGGAAGAGATTGACCATCTACACAAGTCATAACAAAGAGCTTTTGTTTACGGAGAATCAGCAGTGGCGTAGAGTAAAAAGAGTTTGGTGAACTCTGGAGCCGAAAATGACGAAATTGTTCCAACCCCATATAATAAACAGTGCCATAGGTTAAGTTCGAGAAAGAGTTTATTGAACCCTGGAGTCGAAAATACCGAAATCGTTGCGGAATTCCAACCCCAGAGAATAAACAGGTTAATTAAGTCAGAAAAAAGTTTTTATTGATTTTAATCTAAACTCCAGTTGTTTTAACCCGAATCAAGGTGGTGATTTTATGATAGATCATAGCCTCAAAATCCTCAAATTCAGGTGAAGTTTGAAATGCCCTCGAATTTAGATCTGAGCGCACGGTAATAGTGCACTAGGCCAAGTTCCTACGCCACTGTGAAGGCAAATAAAACACGTCTGTTCAAGATGACATAGTGAGATAAATTTAGGCGCCTCCACTATTATTCTCTCGTACTATTCTATAGACTTAGGTTTGATGGAAATTGGAAAATTCGCTGTCTTGCTGTGAAAAACTCCTTGGAAATTTAATTCCAAACGTCTCGTCTGATTAGAACAAATTTTGAATTGTGTGTTATCGAAAACTTGTTTTAGGAGCCGATGTCCATGAGGATAAAGGTCTTAAATACAGCACAACAGTCGACTGAAACCCATATAAAGTAGACCAAATCAAAGATTTTTTCCTACCTATCTGTGTCCCACTGTCCCAGTACCCACATATATACTTGACGCCGTCGATCGATGTCGACTGAAACCGTATACTGCACTGCCTCGACAACATAGATTTACCTCGTAGACTCTACAGCTACACAGCTGAAGGCAAAAAAAAGGGTAATAGAAAGTAAAAAAAAAAATCCCACTCTTGTGTCGTTCGCTCCGACCAACCCCTCTTGATTTAGATCTTGGTGAAGATTCCAGTGGTCTTTCTTTGTGAAATAAACCTCTGCACCATAAAGGGGTTTAATCCGTTTAATTGCTCCAAGGTGTTAATGTTAACCACGGGACTATCATTATGCGGTTTAACTTACTCCTGGGTGGTATTAATACCCATTTAATTTGACGAGAAAGGGCAATTGATTATAAAATACTCAAGGGTCAGGTTGTTAAGGTAGGTAATTTAGTAAATAAATAATATACTGTGAGGTGAAGAGAAGTGAATTTATTCATACAGGGTACCCCAAAAAGAGGTGATCACATCACACAGATAACTTGGTAGTACATACCTAGTATATTGGCCAGATTACACGCAGGCTACTGCTTATGTTCTGCTGATTTGAATACTTATAAAAAATTGGACCCATTGCAATACTTTCTCATTGCCTTGCATAAGTTCCCTGTACTTGTTGGTAATAGAAAGTAAAAATAGTGTGAAAATACACCTCGAATAGGACCAAAGAGTCCCTCTAACCCAGAAAGCTACTACTAATAGTATGGTCAAATTTCCAATCAACGCTGATGATGATAAAATTCCATACCTCGGTGGGGATTGAACTCACGCCTTCCTGATTACCAGGCCAGCGTCTTGACCACTACACTACCAGATAATCCAGATATACACCACTACAGCACTCATAAAAACAGATTTCATAGAAATAGTAAGTACTTGGAGAAGTACTTATTTATAGTCAAGTATTTCATAAGAAATACTTATTTATAGTCAAGTATTTCATAAGAAATACTTATTTAGAGTCAAGTATTTCATAAGAAATACTTGATGAAATACTTAATGTTAATGAAATACTTGACTAGAATGCTAGAATTGATGTGTTTGTATCAAATGAACTGTTTAACACTTTTAATGTCAGACAACAGGTGGCCGTGTACATGTGTTTTCCAAGAACAGTTCAGAGTTCAGTCCAGCCACTTTAGCAAGAATCTGGTACAGCATGGCTATTAACTGGATCAGGAATAACTTATGATCGAACTAGTTCTTGTTGACATAGAGTACAGACTAGAATGCTAGAATTGATGTGTTTGTATCAAATCAACTGTTTAACACTTTTAATGTCAGACAACAGGTGGCTGTGTGCATGTATTTTCCAAGAACAGTTCACAGTCCAATCACTTTAGCAAGAATCTGGTACAGCATGGCTATTAACTGGATCAGGAATAACTTATGATCGAACTAGTTCTTGTTGACATAGAGTACAGATAATTACCTACTGTAATTATTTAATTAGTATGTAATACCTACCATCGTGTGTGTTTTTTGTTTTCATCTTCTTCTTTATTGAGGAGGAGGAGGAGGAGGAGGAGGAGGAGGTTAAAAGAAGTACACGAATGAGACAAAAAGAATAAAAATAAGAACAAGAAGAAAAGGGAAAATAATTTCTTTTTCTCAACTTCCTTCTTGGGGAAGAAGATGGAAGAAAGATAGGTAGATAGGTAGTTAGGTAGGAGGAGGATGAGGAGAGGAGAGGGGAGTATCATGCTCCGAAAAAATAGGCCGTGAGAAGAAGAAAAAGAAGAAAAGAAATAAAGAAGGATAGGCAGGGGAAGGAAAAAATCTGAGAAGAGCTGAAATCTCTGGGGCCGTATTAATCAAGCTGTGAGCTGTGTCAAGAGCTCATAATAACATTACACTTTACACAGCTTTCTTCATACTGGATAAGCGAAGAGGAAACTCCTTCTTGCGATGGTGACCTTTTTTAGTCCGTCCTTCCTTTATTATTACTAATAATAAAAGGTATAGTGGACGGACTATTGTATTCGCTTCGGTGTCTGTCTGTCTGTCTGTCTGTCTGTCAGTCTGTCTGTCCCCATAGAAGGGCTTATCCAAACCTGGTCGACCTATATATCAAATTAAAGGTCTTTTTACGAGGAAAACGAAAGTGGTGGTGCAAATTTTGTCCAGAGAACCATAAAGCCAAAAAACCAAAAAAACTGGTTTTTGGGGGATTTTTTTCACATTTTCTCACACAAATGAGCTCTGATCTCGAAATTTGTCGCGACGACCTATGAACTCAAAGCGAGAAAGCTTTAGATAACACTTCAGTCGATCATTTAAGGATTTAAGACCGGTTTTAGCGTCACCTATGTTAAGCTACGCCGAAAAAGGCCAATAAATGGATGGGTGACTTGCACACTATACAGGGTGGTTCGTGATTTGCGAACCACGCTTATATCTCAGAAACGGCTGGGAATTAAGGAATGAAATAAACGGCATCATGTAGATGAAATTTTGATGATTAAAATGGCATTTTTTAAATTTGCAATTTTTTTGCAAAGCGGCCCATTTTTGCCAAATATAGGTCACTTTTATGGGAACCCCCATTTTTTATTTAATTTTTGGAATCAGCATAAAATTTTAATTGAAAAAATGTATTCACTCGAAAAAATTTGCTCTACAAAAATTCTGTACACTGTGAGAAAGAAAAACAATTTCTTAATTATTTCTTTAGTTTTTGTATTATTCACTTAACTATTTCAACAACAATCAACAACAACAAACAAATTTATAAAAGCTGTTCAAAATGAGATCCATCTGTTTGTACACAGTAAGGCATTCTTCGCTCTAACTCAGGACCAACTGCGTTGTTCATCAAATCTGGGGTCACTGACGCACACAAAATCGCGATTTGTGCAAATTTTTGCAGAGCAAATTTTTTCGTTCAAGTTTAATTCCAGTTGAAAATTAAACCGTTTTAAAATTGGCCCAACACTCAGATCATAAATACTTTGAACTGATTGTAATCCTTTTTGGCATCCTGAACACTGTTTCCAAATGAGTACAAAATCTTCTACTCAAGATTACAAGATCTCTTGTAATAATCTTACAAGATTTTCTGACAATGGAATTTGAAATCTTCAGAACAATGGGAGTTGTTTCGGGAATTATGTATACAGATTGAGTATTTAATCTTCTTGTTTGGAAACTATTGGGCTACCTCTTTAAGCATAACTTCTGTAGTTCTGTTTTAAATTTTAATAGCTTAACTCAAGCAATATCTTTTCGTCGTCTTCTTCTTCTTCTTCTTCTTCTTCTTCTTCTTCTTCTTCTTCTTCTTCTTCTTCTTCTTCCTCCTCCTCCTCCTCCTCCATCTCCTCCTTCTTCTTTAAGGAATATCTCATTTGCCCAACCTTCAAATTCTCATTTTCATCTCTTTACAGTTGCCAGATTAGTGGGAAACACACCTTGAAAATAATCGGTCGCTAAGCGCATAGCGACCGGTGCCAGCATGGTAGGTAAACATTGGATTTTAGGATTATTGAGATACTGGGAAAATCCTACAATAGTATCTCCTTTTTTACAAGAGGGTAGGTACATTTTTTTATACTCTTGATTTAATAACAATAAAATATAAATTGTAGTTTTTTAAATAATGCTATTTTTTATTATTTGTCTATATTTATATTGATTGAATTTCACATGGTCTGTGTGAATATAGGCTGACCTATCTAATGTACAAAGATAGGGGCTAGGTTTTTTTATCTTTCTAATATTCAACAATTGAAATGGCTAAATTGTGACAAATGTCTTCAGAAAATGATAACCCACAACTGTCTCCCTACCAATCAAATTCTTTAAAAAGTAAGAAAAAAAAATAATAATCTTCCATTTAAAGAAAATTAAATATCAGTTTGTCTCAATTTATCGGTAAATTATTACTAGGTAAATTAAATTACATTAGTTAGATACATTTAATACAGAAATTCAGATTCAAAGTGGGAGTGAACAGTAATATTACAAGTTTATACCTACCCTCATAAAGTTTGTCCTGAAGGGTAAGGATAAAAAAAAGGAAGAAAGAAGATGAAGAAGAAGAAGAAGAAGAAGAAGAAGAAGAAGAAAAAAGAAAAAATAGATAAATAAATAAAATAACTTAAAAATCAAAACGACGTACTTCTGACACCCATGATCCATGATATGATACACCAATCAAAACAATTCAAAGGTATATTGAAAAAGATCACAAGAGGGAATTCGATGTGTTGAATTCAAGAGGGGATCTGATGTGTTGAATTTCAAACAATATGAGCTCTAATGAACTTTAACTCTTGAAACTTATCCCAAAGAATGGAATCCACAGTGATACAGGACAAAGGAATCAAAGGATTAGTAAAAGTAGAATAGAATGGGATAGAATCATATTAGAATAGAATAGAATAGATATAGGACCCGCTAACCGCATGGTTGATAGAGGTTGAACACTGATGGGTAGATATTATTGATTCAATGGATTGTTGGTTTTGAATTCTGAATGACTGGTCATACGGTTGTATTGAAGAAGTTAAAGTACCTATCGACCAAGAAGAAGAGTCAAGTTGTTATGATAGGAGTAGAAAAGGTAGTTCAGTAACCTAGAAAACTCACTTATGAAAGGGGTACCAAGTTCACCTTAGAAAGGGAACCCTAAAAGGATCCAGTGAGGCCCAATTTTTTACTTTCTATTTCCGGAGGTTAATACAAGGAAGGGATAACTAATATGTTATAGGTATATAGGTGGTTCATATTATATTCAACATACCTATGTACCTACATTTTGTCACACAAGCTCTGTGTATCAACAGTAGGTTACCCAGCATATTACCAAATGTAACAATATTTAGTTGTGGTGGACTGCCATACCTCCCTCCGTTCTCCATAAATCCCCCAAAAAACTGCCTCATCTAACGCGGGAAGTACAATAAAACCCCGCACACATAAAAAGCCACGAACCATGCACGACTTCTGTGGGATAACACCTTCTGTTCTTTACCATTAAGGAATCGTAAACATATTTGGGGGGTAAAACCGTACCATAAAGTGTGCTCTTTGTTTAACATAAAACACAAAGAGTTTTAATTAATCCTTAAAAATTCTGATTAAATCCGTGAAATTTCAGAAGGGAACACACGTTCCGTATCCTAAAATCGTCCTCAGTTTCCAAAGCGAAGCAGGGGCTTCCGTAACCCATTGGTATCCTCCTACTGCCAGCCTAGTTGGTAGCGCGTCTGCCTTGTAAGCGCTAGGCCGCGGGTTCGATTCCCGCCCGGGGCGGATTTTATCCTGATGGGATATATGTGACGTCACAACCTTAATTACTAATCTGTTCTTAATTTTAATGTTCTTTTGAACAATAGACTCAAGAGACACCTCAAAAATAATGTAGTAGAAAGTAAAAGACCCCTAAATTGTCTCAAAAACTAAGTGAGAATAGAGAGGCCTCTAAATAACCCCTTCAATAATTAAACGAAACAAAAATACCCCTTTATTGCTTGTAGGTATTATTATTAAATGAAATACTTTCAGTGAAAATACCCCTTTATTACTTGTATTATTAAAAGAAATACTTTTAAAAAAGACTTCGTATGTTGGAATAATTAGATTTTAATTAATTTATGACCTTCCCAGGGGTACTGATAAAATTACATCCATAATGTCCCAAAAATTACGTTTTTAAGTGATATTTATTGGCAATATTTTATGATTATTCTATTTCTACTTTTTTTTTTTTAAATGAAAATATCTATTTGTTATTGAAAAATAATATAATTAAAATAGTGAGTTCCTTTTTCCCATAATCCCATTCCATCTTTAGACTTCATTGTTATTTTTTTTAGCGCAAAGTTGCACATTTTATTTATTTTTGATTTTATTAGTATCTCCTTTTTTATCAGCTCCCATGGCGTAGTTGTCACTGCGCTCGCCTTGGACGCGGGAGACCCGGGTTCAATTCCCGACGGGGTCAAGAAATTTGTATCATGCAAATGATTGATTCCGTGACTGGCTGTTGCGGGGCCCATGTCCACTTTTTTTTTTCCTTTGTAACTTTTCTACGTGTGTTCTTCAAAGGTAGGTTCCAAAAGTTTCAAATAAAAAAGTAAACAGACCTCAATCCCTCTCTTTTTTACCACCCCCTTTATCCTTTCCTTCCTCCTCCACCACTTCCAGCTTTTTTTCTCTTTCTCTGTCCGTTTTTTCTTCCCTAAAGTCCCTTTCACAAACAAGGAAAGGGTACCCGAGAAGGTAAGGAGTCCCTCTACATCAAACATGGTGAGTAAATAAAAAAGTTCCTCTCCACATCCCTACAAACCCTTTCCAAAATCCACCTCCAAATCTCCACTACAAATAATTTATACCCCTCCATCTCCAGTCGAAATTCTACCTCCACTCTAAAAGTGGAGGTGGGAGCCAGAGTGTTTTGCAAAATCTCCAGAATATATTAAGCATTTTTTCTTCTTTTTAAAATGCTACAATAAATAATATAAAAAATGCAGTTTCTTTGTGTTATTATATCACAACTTTGGTGCTCACTGCAGCATTGTAGGATTTTCCCAATATTTCAATAATCCTAACATCCAATGTTTACCTACCATGCTGGCACCGGTCGCTATGCGCATTTATATGTCATAGCTACTCATTCACCACAAGGCTGAGTGGACCCCGTAACAGCTAGTCACGGAATCAATCATTTGCATGATACAAATTTTTTGACCCCGCTGGGAATCGAACCCAGGTCTCCCGCGTGCAAGGCGAGCGCAGTGACCACTACGCCATGGGAGCTGACCTCAAGTTATAACTGCTACATTAGACGCGTGTAGTCTTTGTCGCAGCATGCCCCTCCCGTAGTATGTCCCTCATCAGATGGGCGAGAAGAGATACATCACTTGAAGACTTGAATCACTTCCAATTTTGTTAGGGGCTGATGCTGGGTCAACACGAGAATACCAGAACATCGTAAAGGTTTGTATTTTGTAAACATGAATTGCAATTTGCAATACACATTGCAAAGAAATTGAGAATTTTATTTCTTTATTTTTTTTTTCGAACAATAAAATAACAATGAGGTCTGAAAAACTTTCATTGTTTTACAAAAAGTTTGAATTGTTTTACTTAAACGGTTTTCGAAAATAATAAATAATGAATTTTAATGACTGAGCCTGAAACATATAAAATTTATTAAAAAGAAAAAAACTGAAGTACCCACTGTAATATGAAATCAATTTAAGGCTATCTATTGAGTACAGGTTTTTATTATTATTATTATTTTTTTTATCCGTCAATTAATCGATATTAAATTAATCGGGACCAAGAAATGGTTTATAGCTTCTAGAAATATGCCAGTCACGTTTGACGATCTTAGTTGAAAAATTTCGACGAAAAAATTGAACTTTAAAATTAAAAAGTAATTTAAAATAATAAAAAGTAATTATTAATAAAACTAATTTAATAAAAACAACGCGTACCTATCTCTACATTTTCTACCTATGTATATCTACAGATACCCATTATCATAAACTTGTTTGGCCTAATGCTACCTTATGTTATGTACTCAGAACAAATGTCTTCAGAAAATGCTAATGATAACCCGCAACTATACCTACCAATAAGTATTCAGTTTGTAAAAAAAAAGAGAAAAAAAAATTCTTCCATTTATAGAAAATTAAATATCAGTTTGTCTCAATTTATCAGTAGATTATTAGATAAATTCAATTACATTACATTTCATATAGGAATTCTGATTTTCTGATTCAAAGAGGGGGTGAACAGTAGGTAATATACATTAGTGATTTTATCCCTCATCAAGTTTGTCCTGAAGGGTAAGGATAAAAAAAAGGAAGAAAGAAGATGAAGAAGAAGAAAAAAGAAAAAATAGACAAATAAATAAAATAACTTAAAAATCAAAACGACGTATTTCTAACACCCATGATATGATACACCAATCAAAACAATTCTAAGGTATTGAAAAAGATCACAAGAGGGAATTTGATGTGTTGAATTCAAGAGGGGATCTGATGTGTTGAATTTCAAACAATATGAGCTCTAATGAACTTTAACTCTTGAAACTTATCCCAAAGAATGGAATCCACAGTGATACAGGACAAAGGATTAGTAAAAGTAGAATAGAATGGGATAGAATCATATTAGAATGAGACAGAATAGAATAGAACAAATACAGGACCCGCTAACCGCATGGTCGATAGAGGTTGAACACTGATGGGTGAAGGGTAGATGTGAAAATTTGAAATCCCTTTTGTACTCGGAATTTCAGACCTGTATTATTTATTGATTCAATTGATCGTTGGTTTTGAACCCAGAGTGACTGGTCACACGGTTGTATTGAAGAAGTTAAAGTAATGTATTCGACCAAGAAGAAGAGTCAAGTCAGCATGTCTATAGTAACGTCCTCCACTCTTCTCACAGGATAATGCATGATGTCCTCTCTCATCAACTGTTTCGCCACATTTACATTTGAAAGATCTACAAATTTTACTTCCCAAACGCAGTCCAACACAAATCTGAAAAGCTTGGTCATCCAATATGGTACCTATGGCTTTGGAAGGTATGACATGTAACCAGGCACCAGAAGTTGTTATGATAGGAGTAGAAAAGGTAGTTCAGTAATCTAGAAAACTCACTTATGAAAGGGGTACCAAGTTCACCTTGGAAAGGGAACCCTAAAAGGATCCAGTGAGGCCCAATTTTTTACTTTCTATTTCCGGAGGTTAATACAAGGAAGGGATAACTAATATGTGTTTGACAAAACTGTTGTCTCTTGACTCTTACGGAGTACACTGAGCCTCGTAAGGACAACTGACAAGCTGGTTGAAATCCCAGCGAAATCGCGAGGCAGAAAAGTAGGTACCTCTGCTCCGAGGGATATTTGCTTTGGGCTGACATTTGGTTTTGGCTACAATTTTTTTACGAATGGACGTTCTTTTTACTTTCTATTACTACAGTATAGCGGAGCTATACTAGTAATGAAAGTATTGCAATCGGTCCAAATTTTCAAAATCGGGAAATGGTAGGAAATATCCGTTTTGGGATCCCCTGATGTCAAAAAAGTGATTTTTAGCCCATGGTCTGTACGTAACGTACGTACGAGATGGAAAAAAAGATAGGTAGGTTGTTAGGCAGAAGGAGGAGGATGAGGAGAGGAGAGGGGAGTATCATGCTTCGAAAAAATAGGCCAGGAGACGAAGAAAAAGAAGAAAAGAAATAAAGAAGGATAGGCAGGGGGAGGAAAAATCTGAGAAGAGCTGAAATCTCTGGGGCCGTATTAATCAAGCTGTGAGCTGTGTCAAGAGCTCATAATAACATTACACTTTACACAGCTTTCCTCATACTGGATTACTGGATAACCGAAGGGGAAAACAGATTCTCCTTCTTGCGATGGTAACCTTTTTTTTAATATGTGACGTCACAACCTTAATTACTAATCTGTTCTTAATTTTAATGTTCTTTTGAACAATAGACTCAAGAGACACCTCAAAAATAATGCAGTAGAAAGTAAAAGACCCCTAAATTGTCTCAAAAATTAAGTGAGAATAGAGAGGCCTCTAAATAACCCCTTCAATAATTAAACGAAACAAAAATACCCCTTTATTGCTTGTATTATTAAATGAAATACTTTCAGTAAAAATACCCCTTTATTACTTGTATAATTAAAAGAAATACTTTTAAAAAAGACTTCGTATGTTGGAATAATTAGATTTTAATTAATTTATGACCTTCCCAAGGGGTACTGATAGAAATTACATTACATCCATAATGTCCCAAAAATTACGCTTTTAAGTGATATTTATTGGCAATATTTTATGATTATTCGATTTTTATTTATTATTATTATTATGCTTATTATTTTTAATGAAAATGTCTATTTGTGTCTAACATACATAGTTAAAATAGTGCCTTTTGGCCACTTCATCTTACATCTTAGGCTTCAGTGTTAATTTTTAGCGCACAGTTGCACTTTTTTTTTTTTTTTTTTATTAGTAGTAGGTATCTTTTTTTACAAGAGGGTAGGTACATTTTTATACTTACTCTTCATTTAGTAACAACAAAAATATAAATTTTGATTTAGTTTTTTTAAAGTCTATTTTTTATTATTTTTCCATCATTTCTATATCTGTGGATTCAATTTCACATGGTTTGTGTGAATATAGGTTGACCTATCTAATGTAGGTTTAAAGATAGGGGCTAGGTTTTTTAACTTTCCCACATTCAACCATTGATATGGCTAAACCCCCAAAAAATACCACTTCGTGGCATAAAAAAGACCCCGCCAAGTCGTTCCTCCCAAAATAAATCAAGTGCCCACAAAAAATAAACAAAAATCCATCCCACCCCAAAAAAGATTAGAAATCAATTTTGTACCCCGCCTTTTATTCACTTCATAATTTGTGTCCTCCTACTTCACGTAGTACCTACCTTTCTTTCCCCTCATTGCACTCCACTTTCCTCTAATATTACTTCTGCTTCACTGCATTGGCGGCGTGCCACCTACCTTCCTTTACCCTCATTGCACTCCTCTTTCCTCTAAAGTCTAATCTCACTCCTGCTTCACTGCATTGGCGGCGTGCAATGCTTTAAAAATAAATAGATGGCACGCCGCCAATGCAGTGAAGCAGAAGTAATATTAGAGAAAGAGGAGTGCAATGAGGGGAAAGAAAGGTAGCTGGCACGCCGCCAATGCAGTGAAGCAGAAGTAATATTAGAGAAAGAGGAGTGCAATGAGGGGAAAGAAAGGTAGCTGGCACGCCGCCAATGCAGTGAAGCAGAAGTAATATTAGAGAAAGAGGAGTGCAATGAGGGGAAAGAAAGGTAGGTACTACGTGAAGGAGGAGCACACAAATTTGAAGGCGGGGTACAAAATTGATTTCTAATCTTTTTTGGGGTGGGATACTGATACAGTTCTTCGCTTTTGTCATTTTGTAGCGATGAAACATCTGCAACATTGGACGTTAGGGGTCTGTGTCATAGCATCTCCGTCCCGTAGTATGTCCGGCATCAGATGGACGATATTAGGAGATAGTTTTACAATACTTTCTCTTCCATTGAAGTGTTTGCTGTTTTGGTTCAACACGTGAATAAAAGAAAGCACTCTTACTTCCAAGGTCCACAAGTACCTACCTATTTCATTATCTCACAGGGAGAAGAAAACAAACCTAATGGCGTCAGGTAGCCTGATAGCCAGTACAGGAAGGGGCGCATTCAGGGCCCTATATAGGGTGGGGCTGCCCCCCTCCCCTCGAGCTTCATTTTTCGCCTTTAATGTAGGCCAGGCTCCGAAAATTTGGAGCGTCCCCCCTCCCTTCCTTTGGTATAGGATCATCATCAATCCTTTCCCATGGCGTAGTGGTCACTGCGCTCGCCTTGCACGCGGGAGACCCGGGTTCGATTCCTGGCGGGGTCAAGAAATTTGTATCATGCAAATGATTGATTCCGTGACTGGCCGTTACGGGGCCCACTCAGCCTCGTGAGGAAAATGAGTAGCTATGTAATATAAATGCGCATAGCGACCGGTGCCAGCATGGTAGGTAATTGGGAGCTGGATTATTGCGATATATGTATTTGGAAAAATCCTACAATGCTGCAGTGAGCACCAAAGTTGTGATATAGTAACACAAAGAAAAGACATTTATTTATTTATCACTTTAACCACACAATTATGTAGTTCTGAGGGTTAAGTTGTGTCCATACTTAGTCGACCTGCCGTCGGTCGCTCGACAGCATAGATTCACCTTATCGATTGACGGCCGTTCGACTATGTGTGGACATACCTTTAGGGTTAGACTGTAGAGAATGCCTCCTGCGTTAACCTATTTTACCTTTGGTTACTTTTTCCACTCAAGAGTCGATTATCATTATTATTGAAAATTTTATCTATCACTTTTTTTTTTTTTTTAGATCGCATCTTCCTAGCACATCTAGAAGTGGGTTAGAATTAGTATGAGTGAGTGAGTGAGTGAGTCAGTTACACAAGGGGCTGTATACAGTGTGTCCACTTTTAATGTGCGCCATAGGAAAAATACATGTAAAAACAGTTTTTCTTGTCTCAAAAGTCCCCATTAAGTATTTTAGTTAAAGCAAATATGTTAACTCATGTATTTTTATCTGAGGAATTCACTGGTGGTGATTTTATACACCTGGGACTTACAGTTAAAAAGTTAAGGGTTCGAATTTCGAGAAATGTGTTATGTTTGAAACTCAACATTTTTGTACAATTGGATACTCTATTTTATGTATTTTTTCACGAGAAATTGATTGGTAATATTTTCAATTACTTGGGGCTTACAGTTAAAAAGTTCTGGGTTCGAAACCGAGTAATTGTGTTATGTTTGAAACGAAACATTTTTGTACATAATAACTGAATAAATACTTTATTTTAGGCCCCCTCAAAAAAATTAATTAAAAAAAATCAGGTACCTATTTCTCTGGTTTTGAACCCGAAACTTTTTAACTGAGTATTACGTGTTTGAAAATATCACCAATCGATTTCTCGAGAAAAAATACATAAATAAAGTATTTATTCAGTTATGTACAAAAATGTTTCGTTTCAAACATAACGCAATTACTCGGTTTTGAACCCAGAACTTTTTAACTGTAAGCCCCAAGTAATTGAAAATATTACCAATCGATTTCTCGTGAAAAAATACATAAAATAGAGTATCCAATTGTACAAAAATGTTGAGTTTCAAACATAACACATTTCTCGGATTTCGAACCCTTAACTTTTTAACTGTAAGTCCCAGGTGTATGAAATCACCACCAGTGAATTCCTCAGATAAAAATACATGAGTTAACATATTTGGTTTAACTAAAATACTTTATGGGGACTTTTGAGACAAGAAAAACTGTTTTTACATGTATTTTTCCTATGGCGCACATTAAAAGTGGACACACTGTACATATAACCTGTCGTCCTACATAAATATAGTATTAAATCCAAATGTCAAGACTTTACACCAAATGACTTTGACATTATTGCAATTTAACAGTTGCACTGGTATGGAAACCAAGCACACTCCAAGACTTGTGGGTGGCTAGACACTCGTATAAATAGATAGTTTTTATTGCATTAATTATTCATATAAATCTATTAGATTATTTCATCTAGGTCAATCTAAGAGTGATGATTTCATTATTTATTTAAAAATTGCACATATGCATATGTGGGGCCTGTTCACAACTTTTTTGTGGATATCACTGCCAATTTTTCCTTACTTGAATTCCCCTACAGCCTCATGTTAAAGGACATTTTTGGGGTCTTCTGCCCAACAGATTCATGAAAAGCGTACAAACATAAAGTAGGTAGCTAGGTAATAATAATAAGACTGTCAGTACACGTACCTGGGTAGGTATAGGTCCGCAGGCAGCAGATAATGTAAGACCCATTGCATACCCGTAGATATTTTCAAGGCGCAAAGAAACTCTTTCGTACCTACTGGAAAAATTGGTGATCTTGACACATCCACTAATCTTCTCCTCTCTCCTCTCCTCTCTCTCTCTCTCTCTCTCTCTCTCTCTCTCCTCTCTCGCACAAATATTACTAGTGAGGTAGGTATATTATTTATTTCAATTAATAAACACAGTGAATCATCATTCATCATGTAAACTTGAAGCTAAAATAATAATAGTCAATCTTTATTTGGTCACAATTTTTCACTTCAATCAAGGAGATGAGTCTCGGAAAACCTTCAGATGTGGCTTAAAATAATGTGACCACTGATGGATTTCATATGAATCAAATGTCAAACAATATGTCAAACTTGAACGTAAAATTTCTAATCAATCATAACTCAATGTATTGATTGATGACTATTGATATTAAGATGCAATTTTTCACTTTAATCAAGGAGATGAGTCTCGGAAAACCTTCAGATGTGGCTTAAATCTGACCACTGATGGATTTCATATGAATTAAATGTCAAACAATATGTCAAACTTGAACGTAAAATTTCTAATCAATCATAACTCAATGTATTGATTGATGACTATTGATATTAAGATAAAGTGATAATAAAGTGTTTACTTTTGAGGTAAAATCCATGGCTACCACTAATTATGTGATTACTTGATTGCTTTATCCTTTGTCGTAAACTTTTAACATGGAACCTAACTACTTACCTATTTGAGAATTTATTGTTTTTACGTTTTACTGTACCTGCCTATTTGTCATTTGAATGTTACGAAATACGGATCTTCTCATTACTACGCACCTAATGTTTGAAAATTTATGTGGAGAATAATACATTATTTATGTATGTAAATGACATTGTTTCATGGTTATTAAATGTCTTGCTTACCTATTTGAGAATTTATTGTTTTTACGTTTTACTGTACCTGCCTGTTTGTCATTTGAATGTTACGAAATACGGAGCTTCTCATTATTACGCACCTAATGTTTGAAAATTTATGTGGAGAATAATACATTATTTATGTATGTAAATGACATTGTTTCATGGTTATTAAATGTCTTTTATGATTAGTTTGGAGAGTTCTATTTCATAATTATTTTGATGTGAGGTATGTTGTGTTCTTTTGATGTCTCAAATGTCAATGGTTTATTGGTTGGTGTTTGAGAATAATTATTTTAAAACCAAATAGAATTTAAGGTCCTGAATAGAACTGAACAATATACTCATCTTGTTTATAAAGCCTACATGAGTGGATTTGGGTACTTGGTTGTAATGTTTCAGTGATTTTGATTAACATCCTTCACGTGTTTTTCCAAAATTAATTTCCAAATGGCAGAAAACATCTCTTTCCTCTATACCCAGGGCCAAATTAATACCCAATAGTAGAAGTATACCTACTTCTTATAAGAAAATTAATACCTTTAGGTATAATAATTATGTAGTAAGAAAATTAATACTAATAGTGTTTAATTGCATTAGGTCTCAATAGATCCAATATGCCAACTTCTAAACAGCCAGTACCTATTCACCGAGTATCCAGTAATTCTAGTTTTTAGTTGTCATAATAAATGTTGTAATTATTTTGTTAGCATATCTGGGAGTTCCATTATTCCTTTCACTACGATAATGTAGATCTCAAGTCTCGGGACTGTCTTTTGCAGTTCATGTGCAGTGATTATGATTATTTCGATCGATAAATAATCGATATTACCTATATTATCGATCGATACACCCCTACCTTCTCCCCGTGTTCAAAGGGTGACCCGCCCTATTGATGACTCATTATCAAAACGCAAACCCAGGTATTGAAATAATTTTATTTTCACGGGCGTGTCCATCATTAAAAAGCAGGAGGAAAAGATTAAAAACCCCTTAATTTTCCAAATTGTGGGAGTCCATTCCGGAGTGCATTTTCACATTAAAAAGCAACTTGTTATCTAGGTATTCCCAAGGGTGAGTCATAGCCAAGATAAAAGATCTTACTAGCCTACCCAGCCATTAGAAGAGAGGCGAAAAAGATCAATGGTGTTGAGTGTTGACTTAAATTTTCGTGAAGTACTGTGAGGTCCTTTTAGTCCTATGGAATTAGATGATTATTTTTTTCATTTATTATTAGATATTATCATTATTATTTTCATTATTATTAATTTTTTACTAAAAGATCACGCCGATGTCACAAAATATATAAAACAAATAAACTCACATTTGAAGAGGACTACGAGGAGTGTGGGAGTGATGATGGGTTATAATTTTTTATCTTCCAATAAAACACTTCCAGCTTGTCATCACTGCTATTATAAACATTTAATATCGGGACACACATAACTGCTCCGAGCCCGCGCCAACAAACGGTCAAGTATTAGAGGTGGTACGGCGAAAGAACAAGGCATTTGAACGTGACGGGACACCCATCACCCCATTGCGCTCGTATTCTTCTTTCTCCTCGCCTTTTCCCGTGTTCAGACGGGGTCGGCGTTTTTCGTCAGCCTCGCAATCAGCCCAATCCTTTTTTTTTTAGAATTTAAGCAAGGTTTTGATTTATAAAAATTACACCTATTTTGTACCAAATACATGAGACCTTGTTTAGACTGCGGGAGTAAAGGGACTTTTTAGTCTCATTCTGGCAGTATAAACAGGGTATATTCTATTCTACCTAGGTGATTCTGGTGATTGCTTTGGGCTAACATTTGGTTTTGGCTACAAACATTTTACGAGTGGATGCCCTTCGCACTCAATCTTTACTATTTCTTTAGGAAGGGGAATTTCAGGCTGGTATGCTCCCTTTAGAGTCCGCCAAACGAGAGAATCAGGAATATAAAATGGTTTTATTGTTGAGAGAGAAGAGAATAGAGAGAGAAAGGAGCAGGGAGGGAGAGAGAAAGAGAGACACAGAGAGAGAGAGAGAGAGAGAAACAGAGAAAGAGACGATGATAGCTAAGCGGAACAAATTACTGTGACATGTCGTCACGATATTATTATTATTTTATGACAGAGTTTACATTATAATGCATCAAATGCATATGCGTGTGCGTAGGTATATGTATATTAGTACAGTTAATATCATGCATACAATATGTCATATTTATATAGCACTAGAAATCTACAAAACAGGGTGTATTTTTTGATCGCATTAAAACACTTGAAACCTCTTTCTTTGTTAGTCGTCGAAATCCAAGAAAATTTAGAAAGTTCAAAGATATGTTGAAACCTTTTTTGTTCGATTCCGAAAACTGCAAGAATGGACTTGGTAATTTTCACGTTGGCCTCTACATTTTTCCTCCTCTTCTTTGTTTTATTCTTTTTCTTTCTTCTTCTTCTTCTTCTTCTTTGTCTTTTTGTTCTCCTCGTTTCTCCTTCTGGGTTTGGGCTTCTCTTTCTTCCTCTTCCTTGGTCCACAGTTTTAACAGAAAGGGGGTGCCCCTTTCTTTATTCCTCACTCGCAAAGGGAACAAATATTTCGATTGCAAATCTGATGAGATACCTACTACGGGATGGGCATGCTACGACACAGACCCACGTGCGTCTAATGTAGCAGTTGTTTCATAGCTACGAAATAAAAACGGCGGTGAAACACTCATACAGAAAGGGGGGTGCCCCTTTCTTTATTCCTCACTCGCAAAGGGAACAAATATTTCGATTGCCCATCTGATGAGAGACCTACTACGGAATGGGCATGCTACGACACAGACCCACGTGCGTCTAATGTAGCAGTTGTTTCATAGCTACGAAATAAAAACGGCGGTGAAACACTCATAAAAGGATGTTCTCTCTTTTTCTGACCACCCTGTATGTGCGTAGTCGTAACATGGGCATATCAATGTCAGACTTCACTCTCGAATGGGAAGTACTATAAAATGTTACGATTAGTAAGCAGGGCCGTATTTAAAGGGGCCGAGGGGCCCCCACGCCTCCCCCTCGAGTTTTGAAGTGTCCTTGACCATAGTACCGACCCTCGCAGAAGATCAAGAAATCGAGCTGAGTATTTTTTCTGCGATGGTCTATGGTCGCCGTTGTGGCCCCACACTCACTGTTTGGACTCTCGGGTCCCCACCTTGACAAAATCCTGGTCACGGGCCTGACTGGTAGGTTTATATTATGAAGTATTTCAGTACAAAATGCTATATGATAATATTCACAAGATAATTAAAAACTTCATGCCCTGACGTCCAGTGCTTCCTCAAATGAGGACAAAGGTTGCGGGAAGCGGGAGTTTGGAATCACGAAGTGACGTCTCGATTTTAACGCTCAGCTTTTCCATCTGTTCCTTAAAGAGGAAGTTGGAGGACCTTCGGTTGTGTGGAAGAGTTTCTTGTGAATGTTATCATATTCACAAGATAATTAAAAACTTCATGCCCTGACGTCCAGTGCTTCCTCAAATGAAGGACAACGGTTGCGGGAAGCGGGAGTTTGGAATTGAACGCGCGAAGTGACGTCTCGATTTTAACGCTCAGCTTTTCCATCTGTTCCTTAAAGAGGAAGTTGGAGGACCTTCGGTTGTGTGGAAGAGTTTTTTTTTTTTTTTTTTAGGTCTTATCGTCCCGAAATCGAAGCAGGAGAATAGGATAGGAGAAAGCCAGCCGTTCCGATAACAAACGTTATCTGTTTAGGATAAAGTCCGCTCCAGGCGGGAATTGAATTCGCGACCTGTCGCTTACAAGGCAGACGCGCTACCTTCCAAGCTAATTAGTCTGGCTGTTGTCGTCATATAAACTGTCACTAAAAACTGTCAGCCCTTAAAAGTCGAACTCCATAGGAAAACTAGCAAGACCACGTAAAGGGGAAAAACTTTCAAAACATCATGAAAAAAAAAAAAAAAAAATCGAAGACCACAGAGAAAATTCTGCTAAAGGAAAATGTCACTAGATCTCCGGCTCTATTTTTATTTATTTATTTTTATATATTTTTTTCGGTAGGGGATCGAAGGTAGTCTTTAGGTACCTAAACTGAAAAGTCACAAATTTCAAATATTTCTGTCGACATTCCAATTCACCGAATTTTCGGTATAAAATAAGTACAATTCCTCCTAGGTATATCACAAATTTTGTCAATTTTGACAGTATTTAAAACTCTCCGAAATTTAGGTTTTAAACCAACCCAAATTCCCACCGAACAGGTAGGCAACTAGACAGCTTTGTGAAAATTCATCACTTCCGCAGGCGAATTCACACCAATTTTGCAGTAATTCGTGTCAACCCAAAAATGTCAACATTTTCAAAATCTTCACATGAATTAGCCGTAAATGTCGACATTTTCGGAAATTTCACATGTTGTTACCTACCTACCTGCCAGTTATTTGGTTTTCCTCGAAATTTGAATTACCTTTAGTTATTTATAACTACCTTTATTTACTTACCTTGATTTACTCCCATTTGGTTTTACCTCAGCAATTTTTGACAGAGATCCCACAAAAATGAGAAATTCCTCTCTCGGAGATTTCTATCATGAAGTCATCATACAAAATACCGTTCTGGAAAACAGTGGCGTATGCTGAGATTTTCAAAAGGGGAGGGAAATTATGAATCGGGGAAGCTATGAAAGTATGAACCCATATATTCTGAATTTTCTATATTCTGAAGCTCCTTTCTGCTCTTTTTCCTATGGTTTAGTACGGGCGCTATAACGCCAAATCCATTCCGGGCGGAATTGAACCCGCGACCTAACGCTTACAAGGCAAAATGCACCCTCCAAGCTAACTAGGCTGTCAGAGAGGAGAAAGAAGGCGGTGCTTCCCCTAGCTTGTAGGGACACACGCCACTGACGTGCGGCTTTCTGTCAAAATATGTGGCACATTCCGCTACACTGCTCTACAGTCTACACCAGGGGCGTATCCAGGATTTTGTCCAGGGGGGGGAGCTAGAGTACAAACCGGGGGGGGGGGGGGGGGCGCTCAAAATTAGAAAGACAGCCGTTCCGAGAACGAACGTTATCTGTTTAGGATAAAGTCCGCTCCAGGCGGGAATTGAATTCACGACCTGTCGCTTACAAGGCGGACGCGCTACCTTCCAAGCTAATTAGCCTGGCTGTTGTCGTCATAAAAACTATAAACTGTCATCCCTCAAAAGTCGAACTCCATAGGAAAACTAGCAAGACCACGTAAAGGGGAAAAACTTCTAAATCATGAAAAAAAAAAAAAAAATCGAATACCACAGAGAAAATTCCGCTAAAGGAAAATGTGACTAGATCTTCGGAGGGGTAAAGAGGAGAGAGAGAAGGGAGGGGAAGGTTAAGGGAGGAGAGAAGAGGGAGGGGTGGGCGGGTGAAGATGAAGGACGAAGGGAGGGAATGGAAAGAAAAGGGAAGAGAAGAGAAAAATGTGGGTGGGTTAAAGGGAATAAAAAGGAGGGACAGGGGCAAGGGTGAGGAAAAAGGAGGGGTGGTTAAAGATCAGTGAAGAGGGGAAGAGAAAGGAGGGGAGGTAAAGAGAAAAATGAAAAGGGAGGGAAAGAAAATGGGGAAGAAAGAGGGAAAGGGACCTATCTGCTCCGACTGTGAGATAATGAGGGCAATTATTACCTTTTTTTCTGGTGAAAGGCATGAGGGAAACTTTTAGCCTTTACAGCTCCACACAATTTGGTACAGGGGGGAAAAAGTTCCAGAGTTATAAAGTTCATATGGTCAGCAGGTTTTCTAATACAGGGTGAAAAAAAAAAGTATTTCACAATATATTTTGTTATTTATTTATTGTAATAATTTCGCAAACAGTTTGCCTTTTTTATTGGGTATAAATTAGTACAGAGTAACTAGTAGTGAGACTTAAGACTAAATATATTTTATTATTATTACCGAGATTACCCGTGATGTCATTGTAAGCTCCAGATGTCTATCGCCACCGATGCAGGTCGCAATGCCTCCCTTTTTCTCGGTCTTGAGCATCTAGCATCTAGCATCCATGTCCTGCCAGCCATTTTGACGAGAGGGTCTTCCCATCTTATTGGTATTACTATTTCAAGGGCTTAACTGAAGAATAAAATAAAAAATTCTATCCTAGTCCGGATGGGTATTCGGATACCAAAAACGCACAAAGTTGCTTTTCAACTTTCAACGATCCATTGGAAAGTGGGATATCAAATGTGCTACATATTTGTCGCACCCTAAATGCGCTCTCACCACAAGAGAGCAAAATGTGAAGGAAAAAAAAGAAAAAAAAAATCCAGTAGGGGGAAAAAGCCAAAAACGACTTCCCCCCTAAACCTCAGGGGGTCTGGGGCCCAAATCAAGGCCTATTCAGGAGCGAAATTTCCAATTTCCACTCCCACATTTACCCCGCTACACGCTATACAATTACATTTTCTTTTTAATACGTAATTATTTTGATTGCGCCCAAAGTTTTCATTTATACTTTTCCAAAAGCCAATACTTACCTACCTACTCTCGATTAGTTACTAAAAAAAATCTTTCAATGCTGGCTCATTATTTGCTCCTTCAATAGTGTCTCATTAGCTCATTAATTTACTTTTTCAATTGCTGTTCATTGCTCACCATTCCTCTCCATGATAAGGTGGTGGGAAAATCAAATTATTGAGGATGTTTGTGAGAAAAGTCGAGAAGAAGGTAGAGGGAAAGCGAGGGAGAGAATGGGAGAAAGAGAGAAAGACAGAGATAAATATGTGATAATTTGATAAAGCAAGCTTGTGAGAGAGCAACAGTAAAGGAGGGAGGGCCAAAGAGAGAAATTGAAAAAGCAAAGAGGGAGGAAAAGAAAAAAGCAAAGAGGGAGAAAGAGAAAGGGAGAATGAGAGGAGGAAGCAAAAAAGAAAAATAAAAGGTTAGGAGGGAAAGATTGACATAGAAAAGAGGGAAAAATTGACATAGAAAAAAAAATCGAGTAAAAAAATGGCCGATTTCTAAATGACCTCATCAAAGAAGATAAAAAAAATGGTCGAATGTAAGTGAAACCTGAAAAAATGATAATGATACACCAGATAAAAAAACTGCAATGAAGAAAATTACCTAGTAGAAACAGATGAGAGAAAAAAGGCACAAAATATGGAAAATGATGTCCTGAAAAAGACAGAAAGATAAATCAGGAAATAACGCGATGTACCTTTATGGACATTGGTGAAGAGAGGGGAGGGAGAGAAAGAGATAAAGGAGGGAGGGAAAGAAAGAGAGAAGAAAGAAGGAATAGGAAGAACATACGAA
This sequence comes from Diaphorina citri, assembly GCF_000475195.1. Classification (NCBI taxonomy): domain Eukaryota; kingdom Metazoa; phylum Arthropoda; class Insecta; order Hemiptera; family Psyllidae; genus Diaphorina; species Diaphorina citri. The sequence continues at coordinate 241,795 of NW_007377572.1, forward strand.
AGATACCTACCCACCTAAAAAAAACATACAGCAAAACCAGAAGGATAAAAAACCAATGAAAAGATATAAAGCACAGAATAACTAAAAAAAGAGATTTGTCAAAAAGAAACAGAGGAAGAGGACAAAGAAGAGGGAGAATATGTCAGAAACATGTGTGTGAAAAAGAAACAAGAAGAAAAAGGAGGAGGAGGAGGAGAAACGGGAGAGGAGGAGAAAGGGAGAACGGAAAGGAGGGGGAATTTGAAAGAAGAGGGAAAGGGGAGAGAAAAGAGACATCCCAGAAGAAGAGCGAAGGAATGAGAAAAGAGAGAGGGAGGGGAGGGAAGAATGGAAAGGGAGGAGAGAATGAGAAAAGGAATAGATGAAGAGGGGGAAAAAGAGATAAAAGGGATAGAGAGGTAAAAGGGAGAAATGGAAGACAGAGAAAGGAGGGAAGAAAAAGGGATAAAAGGAACTAAGGGGGTGTGGGAAATAAAATTTTCCCTCAAAGTGAAGTAAAACAAAATAAACACAACGGAAGAAAAATTTTCCCCCTTTGTTTCTTATACAAGAGCTACAAGTGGGTGGGAATTTTGGGAAACCCACAACCGGCAACAATGTATTTTCATTTGTGAGAACTGTCTGGTCTTTTTGGATGGCAGAGAACACGTTTAACTGAGGGCCTTTAAACAGGGAGTAGACCAGCTTAGTTTGGCTGGGGGAAATTTCCCTTGTTAAGAAAGAGCTGAGGTGGAGTGCGAAAGGCATCCACTCGTAAAATTTTGTTGCCAAAACCAAATGTCAGCCCCAAGCAATCACCCTAGGGCTGATTGAGAGAAACGGGAGAGGAGGAGAAAGGGAGAGTCGAAAGGAGGGGGAATTTGAAAGAAGAGGGAAAGGGGAGAGAAAAGACATCCCAGAAGAAGAGCGAAGGAATGAGAAAAGAGAGAGGGAGGGGAGGGAAGAATGGAAAGGGAGGAGAGTATGAGAAAAGGAAAAGATGAAGAGGGGGAAAAAAAGATAAAAGGGATAAAAGGAACTAAGGGGTGTGGGAAATAAAATTTTCCCTCAAAGTAAAGTAAAACAAAATAAACACAACGGAAGAAAATTTTTCCCCTTTTGTTTCTTATACAAGAGCTACAAGTGGGTGGGAATTTTGGGAAACCCATAACCGGCAACAATGTATTTTTATTTGTGAGAACTGTATGGTCTTTTTGGATGGTAGAGAATACGTTTAACTGAGGGCCTTTAAACAGGGAGTAGACCAGCTTAGTTTGGCTGGGGGAAATTTCCCTTATTAAGAAAGAGCTAAGGTGGAGTGCGAAAGGCATCCACTCGTAAAATTTTGTTGCCAAAACCAAATGTCAGCCCCAAGCAATCACCCTAGGGCTGATTGAGAGGCTGACGAAAAATGCCGACCCCGTCTGAACACGGGAAAAGGCGAAGAAACACGAAAAGAGAATTGAAGGATTTTAAGAAGTTATGGATCTCACCTTTAGATAGAGTTGACTGGATCCCCCACCAACACAGCAAGACCAGGCATGTCCAAAATCTCATGACAGATAGAGGAAACTTATTTCAGCATCATCACCTGCAACACGAGAACACATTAAAATAAATTATCTTGTTTTTCATAGCCACCTAAAAATGTCTTCAGAAGTTTTACATTACAAAAACCACATAAGGTACATTATTATTTCAAAATTCTCTGTATAACAGAAAATCATCTGCAAGGACATGGAAGGAGCCCAGATATTGTTTCTGGGCGTCCAAAGGGTTTTAAAAGTGTCGCAATTTGAATGTATCCATATGGATAAAGTGCCAAGGGTTAAAACACCATGAGATACATATAGGTCCCTTGCCTAACTACCTAGTCATTCGACATCTGTCATTCTTCAGTGTTAACCCATCTAGCAAGTAATCCACCATTATGGAAATCAACTCTACTCACATCTACTACGATACTCTACCCATCTACTAAGATACCAATCCTCCATTAGTGTCACCCATCTACCAGGAAGATGTCAATAAATATTTATCGGTTCTCATTAGAATATTGTGAGGAAACTTATTTCAGCATCATCACCTGCAACACGAGAACACATTAAAATAAATTATCTTGTTTTTCATAGCCACCTGAAAAATGTCTTCAGAAGTTTTACATTACAAAAACCACATAAGTTTCATTATTATTTCAAAATTCTCTGTATAACAGAAAATCATCTGTAAAAACATGGAAGGAGCCCAAATATTGTTTCTGGGCGTCCAAAGGGGTTTTAAAAGTGTCGCAATTTGAATGTATTCATATGGATAAAGTGCCAAGATAAGGGTTAAAACACCATGAGATACCTATAGGTCCCTTGCCTAACTATCTAGTCATTCGACATCTGTCATTCTTCAGTGTTAACCCATCTAGCAAGTAATCCACCAATATGGAAATCAACTCTACTCATCTACTAAGATACCAATCCTCCATTAGTGTCACCCATCTACCAGGAAGATGTCAATAAATATTTATCGGTTCTCATTAGAATATTGACAGTAATGTGACAATCAAACGATACGACATTTTAAAAACAATATTATCGTAAAATATTACGAGCCATTCATTCAATAGTGGGATATCGGTATCTAAATATTAACCCTTAAGTGCATGATTTTTTCTTTTTTGCCGAAAAAAATATATGTGTTACCTTAGAGAATTCTAAGATACCCATTCTTTTTATTTTTTTTTTATCTTTTTTTTTAACCGAGATATACCGGTAAAACCTTAGTGTGTCATATATGTTACACCATGCAGTAAGTTCCCTAAAGGAAAAACGCCAAAAGCGGTGGAAAACCGTCAAAAATCGGCCTAAATACCGCCAACCGCAGCACCTATGGTTTTGAGTTACATCCTTGTCACTTTTGTGGACTACATACCAAATTTCAAGTCTCTAGCTCTTATTGTTCCCGAGATAATAATAAATTACACCGAAAACCGCCAAAAAGCGGTCAAAATACCGCCAACCGCAGCACCTATCTTAACCAAAAGTTTTGTGTCGCATCCTTGTCACATTTGACAACTGCATACCAAATTTCAAGTCTCTAGCTCTTACCGTTCTCGAGATATTTTGTTTACAGACAGACAGACACACACACGGACCAATGAAAAGCACAAGTAGTGGGTGGCCTAACGTCACAATTTTGGCCAATGGGTATTACAGAAGATATCTCTGTGGAAGACGGGGTGTCAGAGTTTTATGTGTTTGAAACCGACAATATGAAACTATAAATCACCTCTCTTGTGATTATTATGAACATGAATATCGCCTTATGAATATTGTACGAGTATACCAGGGTACTCTATGAATATTTTCATGAATACTGTATATCAGATAGCTGCCAGGAGACCCTATGATTCCTGTATCCTGCATTATTAGAAGTTGCTGTGACTGTGACACTAGGTACAAGGTACATACATAGGTACTTGTGACTTGGAGTGCAATCACACTTTGTTTCCTATTTCTTTAGCAAGGGAAATTTCAGGCTGGTATCTTCCCTGTTTAAAGTCCCCCAGCAAGACTAAGCTGGTCTTCTCCCTGTTTCCCCCAGCCAGGCAAAATGAGACTATTCCTTGCTCAGTCCTGTTTGCTTCTTTACCAGTCAGTTGTCTGTTTGTTGTAGATAAGTACTTTGACAAGTTACTCGTAGAATAAAGCGCAAGTAATTGGGTATGGGTCTAAAGATAGGTATTAGTCTTAGTTTGGTACGTATCTACCTATTGGGGTATAGAAAGAAATTTGAATATGAACAAGCATCGAACACACGTACAGTTATTTGCTACACAATATGAGAGGACTTCAATAACCTATGTAAATATGATCATAAAGATACCGAGTGACTCAATCAAGTGTTTTCAAGAAAGTGAGACCGAAGAGCCAAAGAAAATACAAATCCGGAAGGCCAGCCTCGTTAGCTTGGTTGGTAGCGCGTCTATCTCGTAAGCGCTAGGCCGCGGGTTCGATTCCCGCCCGGGGCGGGGCTTTCTCCTATCCTGTCTTCCTTTTCTCTTCGATTTCGGGACGATAAGACCTTGGCAGTTACAGTTCCCTTTGCCAATCATAAAAAAATTGGGAGGTTCCGGGTTCTATTGTTTCATGGACTTGCAACTGCTACTGGCGAAAGTTAAAGCCACCCTGTATAGTACACCGAAACCCACGCGCTTCATTATGTCCCCGACTTACGGGGTATTTGTTTGTCCTGACATCAATACAGGGTGTATAATTTAGAGAAATTCTGCGTGCCTCTTGCCTCGTAGTTCAATAGCTCCCAGATTCTTAACATAAGATGGTCTCTTTATTGAACAATATCATGTGTATTATGTATGGACAGGATTAAGCAGAAAAGAACCATCCATAAGACCATTCCTCTTATGGGTGGTTCTCTTCTGCCTCATGCTGTCCATATTTACATGACCATGGTCCAAGCGTTACAAAAAATGAGTTCTAGCCGATATCGGTATAAGGCTACCTAACCTCTTCTGAGCTTCCAGCGACAAGTGTGCAGTTCTGGATAAAGTAATTTTGATGAGATCTATTACATATGTATAAAGACCAACCCTGTATATGTTTTACCCATTTATAAGTCTGCAGGTAACTTTGGCGAGAGCTTGCTGGGAGCTTTACGTGTGATAGGAAATTGGTTCTAAGGACTATAAAGTCCACAGGTAGTAATAGTAGGAATACATAATAATAGTAGTAATAATAATAACAACAGTACCACAGGACTGGGCAGACTATGATTCATACTCGAATGAAACCAATCTGCCTACTGAGTGTGATTTGCATTTTGCACAACCTATTGGTTTATGCAAACTGTAGGTAGACAGGTATTTTGCCAGTCACCTTTATGTAGTTCGTAATGTTCCTGTGCCCAGAGTCTTCCTATTTGCAGCAGTTCGTTTGTTTTATTGTTTTTTACCTTCTTCTTTTCAGTTTTTTTTTTCTTTGTTTGTTTGTTTCTTCTTCCTTCTTTATTCTTCTGACGTCATCGTCAGTTGCATTTTTCTCTAATATCCCACAAATTTAAGAAAACCAAACATGTAAATGAACTTCACTGTGCTTCTCCTTTGAAGCATTATAAACCCTTTGTAACCTCCAGCTAGCCAAGCTGGTTAGGGTTCGGCTGCTTTGACCCCTCTTTATAGTCCCATAGGAAGACACTGGTCTGCTCCCTGTTCATTCTATTTGCCGAGGGACCGAGCTCCTCAAAGGGAGCCCGGAATCAGCAGTACTTTTTTTAGAAGATAAAAGAGCAGTCTCCTTTTTTTTTTTCTTTTTTCTTCACGCCGGGCCCGAGTAAGCTGGTCCGGCCCTGAAAAAGAGTTATAAGTTCAGGATATTACCCGAGAGTTACACTCAAGACGGAGCCTACTTTTTTTAGAAGATAAATTAGCAGTCTCTCTTTTTTTCCCTTCACGCCAGTTCACGCCGGGCCCGAGTAAGCTGGTCCGGCCCTGAAAAAGAGTTATAAGTTCAGGATATTACCCGAGAGTTACACTCAAGACGGAGCTTTAAGGAAGTTACAACCTTAGCGAATAGGATGGGTATTACAGAAGATATCTCTGTGGAAGACGGGGAGTCAGAGTTTATGTGTTTGAAACCGACAATATGAAACTATAAATCACCTCTCCAGTGATTATTATGAACATGAATATCGCCTTATGAATATTGTACGAGTATACCAGGGTACTTTATGAATATTTTCATGTATGCCGTATATCAGTTAGTTGCCAGGAGACCCTATGATTCCTGTATCCTGCATTCAGGGGCGTGGCGTCCGGTCATCTCTGGATTCGCCGATGACCAGGCCAATTTCCATTTTTTTTTTTTTTTTGAATGAAGAAGACGATAGAAAACGTACAGTTTGGTATGAAATTTCTGATGGGAAAACAAAAAAATGCAGGGAGAAATTTTTTCCCACTTGCCAAGTCCCTCTCGAGTCTCGATCCTCTCTCCCCTAGCATTCACAAGGTCATGGATTCTCTAGAAATCTTGAATCCCCCAATATTGCATTGATTATATCTGTAGATTTTTGTACACACTTGTCCCCTGTGTGAACTGTGAAGGAGGATTGGAATCGCTACTTCGGGCGCATTCGTTTATATTCGGTCTAGTTTCGAGTACCTCTCTCTCTCCCTGGTATTTATTTTTTATACAGAGCGTACCTAAATCATCGAATTGCTCCTGGTTTTCTGAGTACTCTAGTATCTTTTGGTTTACCCTATCAAACAGTTGCATGTGACTTCCTTGAGGTTATGTTTCTAGTTTCTCGCGTTCTCCTCTTGTTTCGGTTTGGAATGATTCTATGATTATGATAGTTTTTCGGCGTTTTCGCAGATTTTGAGTGTGACAGTTTTTAATAATTTGATTGTCATTTCGCGTTTTCCCTTTTATTTTTATTTAAGTGATAATTTGATAAAGATAAAAGTGATAGGTACTCGATAATTTTGTGAAGATCCATCAGAAATTTAAGAACCCTAGGTACTACCTAGTTAAATTCAAAAGTAAAATGGTAAGTTTACATAACATTGTGTGCATGTTTCAATTAAAGTATGTTTGTATTCAGTTATACAAATTACCTACACATACATACTTATATATTTTAGGGCACGGTTAGTCCAGTGGTAAACGCGCTTGCCTTGCCATGCAGGAAGGTCCCGGGGTTTCGAATTCCCACCATCGACAAAAATTTGTACTCGTTTTTCGATTGCAAATATTTCAACGGGTTACTTTCTAATGTTCTCGTGTTGACCAGCACCTAAATGGGAAGTTATTGTGTCTCTTCTCGCCATCTGGATTGGAGGCATACTACGGGATGGGCATGCTACGACACACACCACAAGCGTCCAATGTAGCAGTTGGTTTTCATCGCTACGAAAAAAAAAGGCGGTGAAACCCTCATTTTTTTTTTTTTTTTTTTTAAGTATAGGTATTTAGCGATGACCTCTCGAAAAGTTGACGCCACGCCACTGCCTGCATTATTAGAAGTTGCTGTGACACTAGGTACAAGGTACATACATAGGTACTTGTGACTTGGAGTGCAATCACACTGTTTCCTATTTCTTTAGCAAGGGAAATTTCAGGCTGGTATCTTCCCTGTTTAAAGTCCCCCAGCAAGACTAAGCTGGTCTTCTCCCTGTTTCCCCCAGCCAGGCAAAATGAGACTATTCCTTGCTCAGTCCTGTTTGCTTCTTTACCAGTCAGTTGTCTGTTTGTTGTAGATAAGTACTTAGACAAGTTACTCGTGGAATAAAGCGCAAGTAATTGGGTATGGGTCTAAAGATAGGTATTAGTCTTAGTTTGGTACGTATCTACCTATTTGGGTATAGGAAGAAATTTGAATATGAACAAGCATCGAACACGCGTACAGTTATTTGCTACACAATATGAGAGGACTTCAATAACCTATGTAAATATGATCATAAGATACCGGGTGACTCAATCAAGTGTTCTCAAGAAAGTGAGACCGAAGAGCCAAAGAAAATACAAATCCGGAAGGCCAGCCTCGTTAGCTTGGTTGGTATCGCGTTTGTCTCGTAAGCGCTAGGCCGCGGGTTCGATTTCCGCCCGGGGCGGGGCTTTCTCCTATCCTGTCTTCCTTCTCTCTTCGATTTCGGGACGATAAGACCTTAGCAGTTACAGTTCCCTCTGGCAATCATAAAAAAATGGGAGGTTCCGGGTTCCATTGTTTCATGGTCTTGTCACTTGCAACTGCTACTGGCGAAAGTTAAAGCCACCCTGTATAGTACACCGAAACCCACGCGCTTCATTATGTCCCCGACTTACGGGGTGAGGAGAAGAAGGAGAAGAAGAAGAGAGGAGAGGAAGGAGAAGAAGAGAGGAGAGGAAGGAGAAGAAGGAGAAGAGAGGAGAGGAAGGAGAAGAAGAGAGGAGAGGAAGGAGAAGAAGAAGAAGAGAGGAGAGGAAGGAGAAGAAGAAGAAGAAGAAGAGAGGAGAAGAAGAAGAGAGGAGATGAAGGAGAAGAAGAAGAGAGAAGAGAGGAGGAAGAGAAAGAGAAAAAAAAAGAAGAAGAGAGGAGGAAGAAGAAGAAGAAGAAGAAGAAGAAGAAGAGAGGAAGAATATTATAATGATTTTGCACACAATACATTAGACTCATGTAATAAGTATTTTACAACAATGAAAACTTCAATTCCGAGAGAGAGGGGGAGAGGCAAAGAAAGAGAGGAGGCGAAGGAGAAAGGGAGAGAGAGGGAGAGGGAGAGAGAGAGAACAGGAGGAAGAGAAAGAGAAGAGGGGGAGAAAATAACATAGAACATAAGAGCACAAGGAGGGAAAAAGAGGAGGAGGAAGAAAGATTTGCAGGGGGAAGGAGAAGGAGGGAGAAGGGGAAGAACATGAAATTTAATAAAATAATAATCCGATTCTAATGAAAGTTTTCATCTCTTTTACCATGCACATTGTGCATGTATGTTTTATAGGTTCATACAATGTAGGTATTATTAATTTAATATTATGTAGTAGTTATATGTACCTACCTATGTACGTACATGATTATATGTACTCATTTTTCACAGTGCAATAGTCCTAAATGAAAATGGACGCGGCACACAAGGGATCAGGAAGAGACCGCCTTAACATAATAATACTCAGGTAGGTCCCTACAAGGTACAGTATATGAATGAACAGGTTAATCTTTTACCTACAGGCATTTAGATACAATCCATACAATGTAGACAGATCTGATATTGAAATATGTATTGTTGTTCATTCATCATCTGTCTGGATCTATTCAATCAATTCTCGATTCTTGACAATCAAAACAAATATTGACAATTAAAATCAAATGTGATTTCTATTGGGATATTGGCAACAATTAGAGATACCGAAGATATTGTCTGGGGCAACAATTTAGAGACACAATCAAAGATATCATTTGTCAATAATAGATCAGTTGCGCTTACTTGGGTGATGTTTCAAAGTCATAGAGCAGGAAAAATGAGGACCAACGGAATTTTTCTTTTCTTACGACTTTTCCCGAGATAAATTGATTTAAAAAATACAGGTAAATTGTTAAGTTTGACGTCACGACATACGCTCCCGTAGGCGATGACGTCATAATTCATGACTCCCGCTTCGTTTGTTTGTGCGCATGGAATTCATATAGATATGTGCCATGAAATTTATTGTGGGCAGTAGGTACTTATGTGTAGGTATTTATGTTTAGGTATTCTGGAATGTAAAATTTTGTTCCCAATGGAATGTTTGAACGCATACCGAAAATTTAGATGTGATTTTTCCTGCAGCCTTTATTGTTTTTTTTTTTTTTTTTTTTTTTTTTTTTTTTTTTTTTAACAAAAAGGGGAGAGGGGCGGTGGGGGGGAAGGGGTTGGATTTTTTTTTTTTTTTTTTTTTTACAACCGATAGTTGATAAATAGGTACGTAGGTTTAGCCATTATAAAATGTTCCCAATCTCGTCCCATTCCTTCTTCTTCATCATCTTCTTTACCTTCTCCTCCTCCTCCTCCTCCTCCTCCTCCTCCTCCTCCTCCTATTCGACCCACCTCGGTCGGAAGAAAAGAAAAACAAAACAAAAGGAACCTCGCGGAAATAGAATTTCCTAACTCAATAAATTTTCCAGGCGTATAAAGGAGAAGAGGGGAGGAAAAGAAACGGGAAAGCTCCCAGATTCTTAACATAAGATGGTCTCTTTATTGAACAATATCATGTGTATTATGTATGGACAGCATTAGGCAGAAAAGAACCATCCATAAGACCATTCCTCTTATGGGTGGTTCTTTTCTGCCTCATGCTGTCCATATTTACATGACCATGGTCCAACCGTCACAAAAAATGAGTTCTAGCCGATATCGGTATAGGGCTACCTATAACCTCTTCTGGGCTTCCAGCGACAAGTGTGCAGTTCTGGATAAAGTAATTCTGATGAGATCTACATATGTATAAAGAGCAACCCTGTATATGTTTTACCCATTTATAAGTCTGCAGGTAACTTTGGCGAGAGCTTGCTGGGAGCTTTACGTGTGATAGGAAATTGGGATGGAGGAAGCAGAAAAAATGGAGGTTTTTTTTAGCAAGTTTGATAGAAGGAACTGTAACTGCTGAGGTCTTATCGTCCCGAAATTAAAGAGAGAAGCGAGGGCAAGATAGGAAAAAGCCAGCAGTTCCGAGAACCAGCCTTATCTGTTTAGGACAAATTCGCTCCGGGGCGGGAATCGAACCCACGACCTAGCGGTTACAAGGCAGGCTTTACTTCCGTCCACAGGTCATTAAATTCAACCTCTAAAGCTGTGTTCACACATAGTCGACAGTCGTCGATTGAAGAACGACTGAAAAAAAAAGTTGTCTTTTGTATAGGAAGTCGACGGCTGTCGACTATAAGTGGACACAGATTAAGGCCACCATCAGTAAATCGGCATACTGTATATGGGTTTTTAGCTTCCTCTTTTAAAAATCTTACGACCCGCCACTGATTTTTACATCAATAGAAAATGATGTTTTGGGCCGGTTGGGCGAACTCATTCATTATGAACTGAAATTTTATTTTGACAAATTTAATGAGCACCATGAACCATGAATATCGTTAATAGGGTATCATTATTGTTATTATCAGTATCATTATAACTTATCATTATTATTGTTTATTATTATCATTATTATTACTGTCGTTAATATTCGATCTGAGGAGCCTCCCATTTCACACGTCTAGAAGTCAAGAATGGTCTGTGTGAATCAAAATAGTCGCTGCTGAAACCGAAAAGCGTAATTCTATCTTGTGCACACTAAAAAAATAAAAATAAACTGGACCCCACATGAACGAAAACTTTTGAACCAATCAGAAGGCGCCTTCCTTTACTCGTACATTGTGGACCGGTTATTTTCTGGGTAATTAATGTAATTAACTTTCAATAGTTTTACGCTTTTTTGCTCCAGCAGCGACGATAATAATTGGTCCGGGAATCCAATCTAGATCATTATGATCTACCCACGCCAGATCAAATTTCACGTGTCTAACTAATGGGTTAACATGTGTCGGACTAATGGGTTTTAACCCATGTTAAAACATAATTATGTCGGACTAATGGGTTAATGTCGGCGTACCTACACTTCGCTAATCAAAGTGTGATTTATTCCGAGGCGATAATTTTATCACCTTAATCGCCCAACATTAATTTTTTTAGCCCGAGAAATTTTGTAACACTACCTTATATTTAATGTACCTGGTGTGAACATCACACGACTTTCTATAAAGGTGTGTCCACACATAGTTGACCGACCGTGTCGAGTGTCGATCCACAACAATTCACATCGATCGATGGTTGATCGACGGTCGTCGACTATGTGTGGACACACCTTATAGCAAACCCGTAAATTACCCAGAGAGAGAGAAAGAAAGAGAGAGAGAGAGTCGACTATGTGTGGACACACCTTATAGCAAACCCGTAAATTACCCAGAGAGAGAGAAAGAAAGAGAGAGAGAGAGAGAGAGAGAGAGAGAGAGAGAGAGAGAGAGAGAGAGGAAAGAAAGAAAACCATCCAGGGTTCGTTAGGAAATGTTTAAAATGGTACCTATTCTTGTCTTTCTCATTCTAACTCTCTCTCTCTCCCTCAACGTTTCTCCAATAATCCCTTAGGCCTATTTGTCTCCTCTTTCTTCTCTTCTCTCTCCTTCTCTTTCTCTTCCTCATTTTCTTTCTCTCTCCATCTCATGTTTCTCTTGATCTCTTGTCTCTCTCAATTAAATAATTGAATTCGTCATATCAAATTACTTTCTCCGGGAGAAATGGAGAAAACAGCTAAAACTTACCTCTTTTTCCCTCATTCTTCCCTCCCTCTTTCACTGGCAAAAATTATCCCTCTTTTTCCAAAGAAATTTCCCCTCCTTCTCTCTCTCTCTTCCTTCCTAAAAAAAAGAAACAAAACCGAGAGGGAGGGAGAGAGAGAGAGAGGGGGGGGAGAGAGAGAGGGTTTTGAATTCTTGGCTTTTCCCCTTTTTGTGCGTTTGTCCTTCTTCCTCTCTCTTGCTCCTACTTTTCCTCTCTTGTTCTCCTATTTATGGTATCTTTTCTCTCTCTCTCTCTCTTTCTCATTCTCTCTCTCTCTCTTTCTCATTCTCTCTCTCTCCCTCTTCTCTTCTACTCCACTAGTAATACCATATTACAAGTATTACACTCACCCGAGGTTGAACAGGGAGGATACCAGCCTGAAATTGCCCTTGCTAAGGTCGAGTGCGAGCCCTTCACATGCCCTATACCCTATACACTCGTAAAAATTTTGTACCCACAAACAAATGTCAGCCCAAAGTTAGGGCAATCACCCTAGGGCTGATTGATAAACGTCAACCCTGTATGAACACGGGAAAAGGCGAAGAAAAACGTAATGATATAATCCTAGTCTAAGGCTTAGGTTTAGGGGCAAACAGCCCTAAAAGTTGGGTTAAGCTTATACGAATCTACGAATAATACTAATAATTTACCTACCCGTCTGCTTATCAATATAATAATACCCTAATACTTAGGTATTATGTGCTAACTTACCTGTTCACCTGTCCACTCTAAAACCTCTATCACAAAAAAGGGCAAAAATTTAAACTCCCTTATCCCGAAACTCTCCAACGAAAAAGCTCACCAATATTTTTTAATCCCTCTTTGAAAAACCCCTTCCCTTCGAATTTAGCCCAGACAGAATATTGAGGCCCTTTAGCCCAGGCAAAGGAGGAGGAAAATTAGGAGGATAAGAAGAAAAAGAAGAAGAGAGGAGAGGAAGAAGAAGAGAAAGGAGAAGAGAGGAGAGGAAGAAGAAGAGAGAAGGAGGAAGAGAAAGAGAAAAAAAGAAGAGAGAAGGAGGAAGAGAAAGAGAAAAAAGAAGAAGAAGAAGAAGAAGAAGAAGAAGAAGAAGAAGAGAGGAAGAATATTATAATGATTTTGCAAACAATACATTAGACTCATGTAAAAAGTATTTTACAACAATGAAAACTTCAATTCCGAGAGAGAGGAGGAGAGGGAAAGAAAGAGAGGAGGCGAAGGAGAAAGGGGGGGAGGGGGAGAGGGAGAGAGAGAGAGAGAGAGAGAGAGAGAGAGAGAGAGAGGGAGAGGGTAGGTGATATCTTGCCAGTCATCCTCAGATATTAAAATTCGAATCACGTGCACGTACTATCTTCTAGTCTTTATCAATCCTAGAGTCAATAACACTGGATCATGCTCGATAGCTCAATACTGGTTGAGCGTATGACACTTGCAGTTAAGCAACGGGAAGAGTGGCTTGTCTTTGGATGGACAACCTGGAATGTTGAGTAACTCGAGGTGTGCCTTTAGTTAAGCAAGAGAGATCTTGGTTTACCTTTGGATGTATTGGCCGTCTAGAATGTCACCAAAAGTGCACCACAAATTCTTCAAGTTTCCAATTTTGTTCTCCAAGTCCGCATGCCACAATATTCAACACAGTCAAGTCCAAAATTCAACTTTTTTCTCACTCGATCAATCTCATTTGTATTATCAGGATATTGATGACATAATCAGGGATTGGATTTGTTTATTCGGATGTAAATCCTGCAGCAGTACTGCACCAGGCTGTTGGCATGCGAGTTGATATTACCAATCAAGCTTAGACCAGAGCCATATGTTGTTGCTGGTGTTGTTGTTGTTGTTGTAGCGGTGTAGCTATACCGAGGGGGGGGGGGGGGGGGGTGGGGTTTTGGCCAAA
>NW_007377572.1:256026-263805 GCF_000475195.1 Diaphorina citri
GCACGCTCTGAGGACAATAGCTACATTGACTACTAAGGCTTCATTTGGGCTTTTCTTCTGTTGTTCAGTTCTTAGATAGATGGGGGGTAAGGTTCCCTGAGGCTATTGTCTGAATTTATCAGTGTTCATCTTATTGTTAGGTAAATCCCATTCCTCGTACTCTAGTTCTAAGCTATTATTGTTTTTTTTTTTATTTTATTATTTTTTTTTTTTTCCTTAATGTTTTATTATTCTTGTGCTTTCCAGTTATATCCTTCTAAGTGGCAAAAGTACATACATCACCGGTAATTGTGACTGGAGTGCAATCACACTGCGTTCGTCACTTTCTTACAAACGGCGAAATTTCCAGGACTGGGCTTATGCTGTCCCTGTTTACAAGTACTCAGCAAGACTCAAGCAGTCTCTCCCCCTGCTGTTCCCCCAGCGAGGCGAAAACTGAGACGTAGCTCCATTGCTCAGTCCTGTGTTGCCCTGGCCGATCTCCTATTACAGTCGAGTTTGTTCTGTTGAGATAGTATTAGACAAGTTACCCTCGTGTGGAATAACACGCGCAAGTAATTGGGTATGGGTCTAAAGATAGGTATTAGTCTTAGTTTGGTACGTATCTACCTATTTGGGTATAGGAAGAAATTTGAATATGAACAAGCATCGAACACGCGTACAGTTATTTGCTACACAATATGAGAGGACTTCAATAACCTATGTAAATATGATCATAAGATACCGGGTGACTCAATCAAGTGTTCTCAAGAAAGTGAGACCGAAGAGCCAAAGAAAATACAAATCCGGAAGGCCAGCCTCGTTAGCTTGGTTGGTATCGCGTTTGTCTCGTAAGCGCTAGGCCGCGGGTTCGATTTCCGCCCGGGGCGGGGCTTTCTCCTATCCTGTCTTCCTTCTCTCTTCGATTTCGGGACGATAAGACCTTAGCAGTTACAGTTCCCTCTGGCAATCATAAAAAAATGGGAGGTTCCGGGTTCCATTGTTTCATGGTCTTGTCACTTGCAACTGCTACTGGCGAAAGTTAAAGCCACCCTGTATAGTACACCGAAACCCACGCGCTTCATTATGTCCCCGACTTACGGGGTATTTGTTTGTCCTGACATCAATACAGGGTGTATAATTTAGAGAAATTCTGCGTGCCTCTTGCCTCGTAGTTCAAAAGCTCCCAGATTCTTAACATAAGATGGTCTCTTTATTGAACAATATCATGTGTATTATGTATGGACAGGATTAAGCAGAAAAGAACCATCCATAAGACCATTCCTCTTATGGGTGGTTCTTTTCTGCCTCATGCTGTCCATATTTACATGACCATGGTCCAACCGTCACAAAAAATGAGTTCTAGCCGATATCGGTATAGGGCTACCTATAACCTCTTCTGGGCTTCCAGCGACAAGTGTGCAGTTCTGGATAAAGTAATTCTGATGAGATCTACATATGTATAAAGAGCAACCCTGTATATGTTTTACCCATTTATAAGTCTGCAGGTAACTTTGGCGAGAGCTTGCTGGGAGCTTTACGTGTGATAGGAAATTGGTTCTAAGGACTATAAAGTCCACAGGTACTGCTACAGTAATAATAATATTAACAAGAGTACCACAGGACTGGGCAGATTATGATTCATACTCGAATGAAACCAATCTACCTACTGAGTGTGATTTGCATTTTGCACAACCTATTGGTTTTTGCAAACTGTAGGTAGACAGGTATTTTGCCAGCCACCTTTATGTAGTTCGTAATGTTCCTGTGCCCAGAGTCTTCCTATTTGCATCAGTTCGTTTGATTTATTGTTTTTTACCTTCTTCTTTTCATTTTTTTCTTTCTTTGTTTCTTCTTTCTTCTTCCTTCTTTCTTCTTTATTCTTCTGACGTCATCGTCAGTTGCATTTTTCTCTAATATCCCACAAATTTAAGAAAACCAAACATGTAAATGAACTTCATGACTCGAGGATACGGTTAGCCAGCTATACTGATGGTGTAGAGAGGCACACTTCTGCAGAATCTGCTGGGATAGCAACATTTGCAACCATCGTAGATTCGTAGAAGCTTAACCCATCCTTTAGGGCTGTTTGCCCCTAAACCTAAGTCTCAGATCTCAAATTGGGCATTTTGTGTATGGAGGTAAAACCATCAGCTAAAGTGGAACCATCAGTTAAAGTCTAAACCTTCGAACCCAGGACCTCAGGCTAGCAAGCCTGGTGGGATGTTTACTGACTCAGTACTTCTGAGGTATGAAGTATATGGAGGTTGCTTTTTCTCGTATTTCAAAATATTTCCTGTGCGATTTACGATTTAGCGATCTGGGCATTATTTCTTAGTAATCCATTCCATTGATAAGATGCCAATTGATTCACACCCACGAGATCAATGTCAATGGTCTCTATCTGTCTGCTAAATATTATTGCTAATTGTTCTTTGATTGATAGAGGGAATTGTGACATCGGAGGCCTTATCATCCCTGAAGCGAAGAGAGAAGGAAGACAGGATAGAAGAAAGCCAGCCGTTCCGAGAACGAAAGTTATCCGTTCAGGATAAAATCCACCCCGGGCGGGAAGCGAACCCGCGACCTAGCGTTTACAAGGCAGACGCACTACCAACTAAGCTAACTAGGCTGGCTAGAGGGAACTGGGAAATCGGAGGTCTAAGAGACCCGAAAGCGAAAAGAGGACGAATACAGGATCGGAGAAAACCAGCTATTTGGACAACTTTTTCTTCGCCCAAAGTTACACATTTTCCGAATTGACAATGTGAACAGTGAACACACTAAAAATCCAGACGAAGAAAAATTCGTTTCGTGCAGTGTGAACGGTCTGTTACCGGGCCATATCCGAAATCTGACTAATTTCTCTCGCCATATTTAACACTCCCAGGGCCATATCTAACTAATTTCTCGCCATAATTGACAGTCCTAAAGCTCCACGAAATTTTGACATTCAAAACTTCTCACCATCCAAAAAACAAAATCAGACCATAACCGGAGATGTCCATTATGATAAATAGCATCCATAACTCACAGTCCATATATGATTAACTCCAAACGGTCTAATTTTACCTACCTAATATGTAGGTACATACTTTATATACAGGGTGTCCCCTAATTTGAAATTTGATTGCACTCTTTAATGTCGATCATCCAATTTGGGTGAAAATTTTCATGGAGGAAGCAGTAAAAACGGAGGTTTTTTTAGCAGGTTTAATAGAAGGAACTGTCTCGCTGGAGGACGTAAAACTGAGACAAAACCAGCCCTGTCAAGCCACAGACAATAACACTGGCTCTTTTGAGGGTACCTGAATGGGACTATGGTCAAGTCCGTCTCAGGAAGTAGGGTACAACGACATAATTAATCCAGCTATTGTTTACTCGCGACTATTAAACTCCATTGGAATTTCCAAGAGTGGGCGGCAAAAACCCAAAGCACTTTCTTCAAGTACTAAAGTACCATTAAGTACTAATTATTACCTCTGAGAATGCGCGGTCCAGCTGAGGTCATGACAACTAAAGAACCAATTACCCAAGCGAACTCGAGTCCGGTAATTGTAACCATTAACCAATTATGAAAGGAACTCCAATATAGTTCAGATAGAATGCTGTGTGACTTATGGGGGTGACCTTCCTATGGTGGTGGGTCGAAGAATGGAATGGAATGTTATTTCACAAAACAAATTAAAATACTAAAAAATCTAAAAATAAATTACTTAAAGCTGTTTGGCTTGTAATCTTAAATTACTATGTTTTAAAATTGTATTTAATTTGTTCAAATACAAATAAAGTACATTGGACTTGTTAACGTCCTGCCATCTTACCCTTAAAGCTAGTATTAAAAGCTATGTCCACACCGTCGACGGCCGTCGATCAACGAAGTGAATCTATGTTGTCGAGGCAGTCTGGACGGTTTCAGTCGACGGTATGTGTGAAACCTTATGTCTATATGTAGAACAACTCAGCATCTATGGAAAAATTTGTTCATACACTTCTGGGACCCCCAGTAGGATATTGGTCATACATCAATAATTTTAATCGGATTTATTTATTGGTACCTACTTAATTACCTACCTATAGAATCCGAACATCACCTAGGTGTAACATACATACATACATATTACCTTCGTTAAACCCTTCAACTCAGTGCCTGGTTACATGGTTAGTTACCTAATTATAATGGCTCGCTCTCTCTCTCTCTCTCTCTCTCTCTCTCTCTCTCTCTCTAAATAAAATAATAGAAGGAACTGTAACTGCTGAGGTCTTACCGTCCCGTAATTAAAGAGAGAAGCGAGGGCAAGATAGGAAAAAGCCAGCCGTTCCGAGAACCAGCCTCATCTGTTTAGGACAAATTCGATCCGGGGCGGGAATCGAACCCACGACCTAGCGGTTACAAGGCAGGCTTTACTTCAGTCCACAAGTCATTAAATTCAACCACTAAAGCTGTGTTCACACATAGTCGACAGTAGTCGATTGAAGAAAAAAGTTGTCTTTTGTATAGGAAGTCGACGGCTGTCGACTATAAGTGCCGTCGACTATATGTGGACACAGATTAAGGCCACCATCAGTAAATCGGCATACTGTATATGGGTTTTTAGCTTCCTCTTTCAAAAATCTTACGACCCGCCACTGATTTTTACATCAATAGAACATGATGTGTTGGGCGAACTCATTCATTATGAACCGAAATTTTATTTTGACAAATTTATTGAGCACCATGAATATCGTTAATAGGGTATCATTATTGTTATTATCAGTATCATTATAACTTATCATTATTATTGTAATTATTATTATCATTATTATTACTGTCGTTAATATTCGATCTGAGGAGCCTCCCATTTCACACGACTAGAAGTCAAGAATGGTCTGTGTGAATCAAAATAGTCGCTGCTGAAACCAAAAAGCGTAACTCTATCTTGTGCACACTAAAAAAAAAAATAATAATAATAATTAAATAAACTGGACAGGTTAAACAGGGAGAATACCAGCCTGAAATTGCCCTTGCTAAGGTCGAGTGCGGGCCCTTCGCATGCCCTATACACTCGTAAAAATTTCGTACCCACAACCAAATGTCGTCTCAAAGTTGGGGCAATCACCCTAGGGCTGATTGATAAACGTCAACCCTGTCTGAACACGGGAAAAGGCGAAGAAAAATGTCTTGATATAATCCCAGTCTAAGGCTTAGGTTTAGGGGCAAACAGCCCTAAGATTGGGTTAAGCTTATACAAATCTACGAATAATAGATACTAATAATTTACCTACCCGTCTGCTTATCAATATAATAATACCCTAATAGGTATTATGTACTAACTTACCTGTTCACCTGTCCACTCTAAAACCTCTATCACAAAAAAGGGCAAAAATTTAAACTCCCTTATCCCGAAACTCTTCAACGAAAAAGCTCACCAAAATTTTTTAATCCCTCTTTGAAAAACCCCTTCCCTTCGAATTTAGCCCCGACAGAATATTGAGGCCCTTTAGCCCAGACAAAGGAGGAGGAAAATTAGAAGGAGAAGAAGAAGAAGAAGAGAGGAGAGGAAGGAGAAGAAGAAGAGAGGAGAGGAAGGAGAAGAAGAGAGGAGAGGAAGGAGAAGAAGAAGAAGAAGAGAGGAGAGGAAGGAGAAGAAGAAGAGAGGAGAGGAAGGAGAAGAAGAAGAGAGGAGAGGAAGGAGAAGAAGAAGAAGAGAGGAGAGGAAGGAGAAGAAGAAGAGAGGAGAGGAAGGAGAAGAAGAGAGGAGAGGAAGGAGAAGAAGAAGAACAATCAGAAGGCGCCTTCCTTTACTCGTACATTGTGGACCGGTTATTTTCTGAAGCTTTCTAAAGGCCTTTGTATGAGAAGACTCGATGGTGTAAGTAGTAAGAATTTCGGTACTAACCCAGTAAGTACTCAACAAGTTTTTTTTTTCTTCTTCTTCTTCTTCTTCTTCTTCTTCTTCTTCTTCGTCCTTATTATTAATTCGTGTTTATTATTAATTGTAAAAATAAAATGTTACCATGTTTCAATTCAATTCAATTCAATTCTTCTTTCTTTCTTTTTACTTTGGATAGAGTAAGTATAGGCAGGTAATTAATGTAATAAAGTTTCAATAGTTTTAAGTTTTTTGCTCCAGCAGCGACGAAAATAATTGGTCCGGGAATCCAATCTAGATCATTATGATCTACCCACGCCAGATCAAATTTCACGTGTCAAACTAATGGGTTAACATAATTATGTCGGACTAATAGGTTAATGTCGGCGTACCTACACTTCGCTAATCAAAGTGTGATTTATTCCGAGACGATAATTTTATCACCTTAATCGCCCAACATTATTTTTTTTAGCCCGAGAAATTTTGTAACACTACCTTATATTTAATGTACCTGGTGTGAACATCACACGACTTTCTATAAAGGTGTGTCCAAATAAATGGAATTTTATTGAGAAGTGTGGTACGTAGGAACGTAGGTACTGTACTGTAGGTAGTAGGTATCCAGTCTGCTTGGGACACAAAGTATGATGAGAATTTTAGTCCGACATTAAAAAGAAATAAATCAATATAAATATGTACCTACCTAGATTTTTTCATTAAAAAAAAAAAGAGAAAAAAAAACTCCGAAGTCTTTGAATACCTTTCAACTTAAGTACCTACCAACCTACCACCTACCTGCTGGTCTGTTAACTACAAAGTAGATTTCCGTGAATTCCGTGGTATCGTGGTAAAGAAGAAGATGAAGGAGCAGAAGGAAGAGGAAGAAAAAGAGTAGGAGAACAGGAGGAGGAGGAGAAGAATAAGAAGAAGGAGGAAGAGAAAGAAAGGGAACCTAGTTTTCTGGTATAAAATGATTGTACGCAATCTGTTTTTTTTTTTAGAAAGAAAAATATTGCGAAGGTAAAAAACGTTTCGACTAACGTCTCTCTCTCTCTCTCTCTCTCTCTCTCTCTTTCTCTCTCTTTCTCCCTCTCTCTCTCTCTATCTCCCTCTCTCTCTCTCTCTCTTTCTCCCTCTTTCTCTCTCTCTCTCTCCCCTCTCTCTCTTTCTCTCTCTCTTTCTCCCTCTATTTACCTATAAAGTCTAACAAGAAGACAGATTCGTTCAAGTCTCTTCTCCTTCATTTCCCTTTATTCCATCTTTATCTCCTCCTCTTTTCCCTTCTCCTCTGCTTTTTTTTCTTCTTCTTTTTCTTCTTCTTCTCCATCTTCTCCTGTTCCACCTCTTTCTTATCCTTCTTCCTACATTTCCTCCTCCTCCTCCTTCTTTCTTTCCCTTCTTCCAAGTTCTTCTACGTGTTATTCTTCTCCTCCACCTCCTCCTATTCTACCTCTTTCTTCTCCTCCTCTTCCTACATTTCCTCCTCCTTCATTTCTTTCCAGACTTGAGATGTTTATTTTTGGTCTGATAATTTTGAGCGTTAAATTGAATTTATTCGTCTCTGATTTTTTCTTCCCTTTTCCCCTCACACAGAAATAGGCACAGAGATTTGTCACTTTGTCGCACTGTCTACCGCAAAGTGAGACTAAACTAGTCCTGATTTTTGTCGATTTTTTTTTTTTTTTTTTAAGAAAAATAACTATCAGGGTCATTCAACCTTGAATTTGATCTTGTGCGGAAGTAACGAAAGTGTCCAGGAGAGAAGACTGCATTGGTGTGGACATTGGACATGTTGAAAGAAGAGATGAGAGCTACATGGGAAAAGAGTTGAGAGAATGGAAGTGAGGTGGAAAGATTGTGTGAATCACGACCTGGGTGGGAAAAATTCATCAGGACATGAGTTACACAATAGGGCTGCCTGGAAGAGACTGACAAGAAACGCCCGCCG
>NW_007377572.1:264250-269473 GCF_000475195.1 Diaphorina citri
GGGGAGGGGGGGTTTTTTTTTTTTTTTTTTTTTTTTTTTTTTGATGAGTGTTCCACCGCCGTTTTTATTTCGTAGCAATGGAACAACAGCATGCCCATCCCGTAGTATTCCTCTCATCAGATGGGCGAGAAGAGACACAATACTTCCCATTTAGGTGCTGGGTCAACACGAGAACACCAGAGAATGTAACCCGTTGAAATATTTGCAATCGAAAAACGAAAAACGAGTACAAATTTTTGTCGATGGTGGGATTCGAACCCGGGACCTTCTGCATGGCAAGCAAGCGCGTTACCACTGGACCAACCGTGCCCCCAGTATCATCCAGGCTTGCAAGCCGGAGGTCCCGGGTTCGATTCCCGGCGGAGTCGAAGTTTTTTTTTTCATCTCTGTGCTGGAAGTTCGGGGTACACTCAGCCTCGTGAGACCAATAACATTGAGTAGCAACCAGTGGCAGTATTACCGGTGTAGAAAGATTATTTAAATATGGAAATTGATTGCAAAGGAAGCACTTAGTAAGGCCATAAGGCCAGCCACTCCCTATCAGGTAGACCGTAGACCTGTCGGGTACACCTCATCCGGTCCGCCAGTCAGGTCTACCTGATGAGCACACACACTATCAGGTAGATCTGATCAGGTGTACCTGTCGTCAGGTGTACCTGATAGTGAGTGTCTGGCCTAATGCTGTGATACTCACAAAACTTGTGAAAAAGCTCTGCTTTTTACCACAAAGAATTCGAGAAAGTTTCACTCACCATTTCTTTTCCAGCAAGAGGATCCAAATAGGCTAATCCAAAACTGTAAGATATTGATGAGTAGGTAGGTCCTAAAAACACATACAACTAGAAAACACTATTTATGTCACAACTAGAAAACACTATTTATGTCACAACTAGGAAACACTCTATGTAGGTACTTTTTATCAAATTTTGTGATAGCACTTTGTCACAAAAATAAGATCACTCCAATTTACAAAAGTGGGTAATAATAAGTAGGTACCTAATTAAAATATCTTAATACTCTTAATAGTTATTAAATCTTTAGTTAATTAGGTAGGTACCTCGTTAATAAATTGATTAAGGTAGGTAGGTACTTCGTGATTAGGTAGGTGCGTCAGTAACAAGAGTGCAAGACTTGCTTGTGCTTAATTATTAATATTATGTAAAATAAGTATTGCTTAACTGCTTAACAAATCAATTGAATATTTAAATTACTGAAAATAAATGTTAATATTTCGACACTTTTTATTAGTCCTTTTCACATGGTTTTATCTACATCTACATTTTTTTTATCTACCTAGATCTGATGTATTTTGTATTGTACCTATTTGCTATCTGAGACCTTCCCCTACCCTGCCTATTGGTCGAATTTTGGTGGTAAAAGGTACTATTTTAATCCCTCAATAGGGCCGCACACTTCGTATTTCGACTGCCTCGACTGGCTTTCAGTTTCAGCTTTTCACCACTTTCGTCATTCAATACGCTCGCTTTTCCGCCGTCTGTTGGCGGTGGGTTTTTAATTGTGAAAGAGATCCTTCAAAGGAATTACTCCGAATTATATAGGGATTTTAGGAGGGTGTTTTTTTCCTATAGAAATGCAAGTGCCCCCGAGTTTTCCTTGAAATTCAACCCACTATTGAATTTTATTATTTTAATATCAGGTAAGACTTTTCTACCCACCTGTATTTTATCTCAATATTAATTTTATAAATTTATAATTGAGATCGAACCTCAGAAATCTAGCGATGCCTTTGCAGGGGGGAAAAAGGCTGTTGCTTTTCCTCTTACTCCTAATTAAAAATATTAAAATTTAAAATCCGTCATTAATTTTCCGTCATTAATTTGCTGTTTGCTAGCTGTGGTTTTCAATTACTTATGCCGTTGGAAAGGAGATTTTCTTCTTTCCTCTTCGGCAGTTTTTTCCTCCGTGGCAGAGTGAGTATTTTTTTTTTTTTTTTTTTTTTTTTTTTTTTTTTTTTTTTTTTTTTTTTTTTTTTTTTTTTTGATGAGTGTTCCACCGCCGTTTTTATTTCGTAGCAATGGAACAACAGCATGCCCATCCCGTAGTATTCCTCTCATCAGATGGGCGAGAAGAGACACAATACTTCCCATTTAGGTGCTGGGTCAACACGAGAACACCAGAGAATGTAACCCGTTGAAATATTTGCAATCGAAAAACGAAAAACGAGTACAAATTTTTGTCGATGGTGGGATTCGAACCCGGGACCTTCTGCATGGCAAGCAAGCGCGTTACCACTGGACCAACCGTGCCCCCAGTATCATCCAGGCTTGCAAGCCGGAGGTCCCGGGTTCGATTCCCGGCGGAGTCGAAGTTTTTTTTTTCATCTCTGTGCTGGAAGTTCGGGGTACACTCAGCCTCGTGAGACCAATAACATTGAGTAGCAACCAGTGGCAGTATTACCGGTGTAGAAAGATTATTTAAATATGGAAATTGATTGCAAAGGAAGCACTTAGTAAGGCCATAAGGCCAGCCACTCCCTATCAGGTAGACCGTAGACCTGTCGGGTACACCTCATCCGGTCCGCCAGTCAGGTCTACCTGATGAGCACACACACTATCAGGTAGATCTGATCAGGTGTACCTGTCGTCAGGTGTACCTGATAGTGAGTGTCTGGCCTAATGCTGTGATACTCACAAAACTTGTGAAAAAGCTCTGCTTTTTACCACAAAGAATTCGAGAAAGTTTCACTCACCATTTCTTTTCCAGCAAGAGGATCCAAATAGGCTAATCCAAAACTGTAAGATATTGATGAGTAGGTAGGTCCTAAAAACACATACAACTAGAAAACACTATTTATGTCACAACTAGAAAACACTATTTATGTCACAACTAGAAAACACTATTTATGTCACAACTAGAAAACACTATTTATGTCACAACTAGAAAACACTATTTATGTCACAACTAGAAAACACTATTTATGTCACAACTAGAAAACACTATTTATGTCACAACTAGAAAACACTATTTATGTCACAACTAGAAAACACTATTTATGTCACAACTAGAAAACACTATTTATGTCACAACTAGAAAACACTATTTATGTCACAACTAGAAAACACTATTTATGTCACAACTAGAAAACACTATTTATGTCACAACTAGAAAACACTATTTATGTCACAACTAGAAAACACTATTTATGTCACAACTAGAAAACACTATTTATGTCACAACTAGAAAACACTATTTATGTCACAACTAGAAAACACTATTTATGTCACAACTAGAAAACACTATTTATGTCACAACTAGAAAACACTATTTATGTCACAACTAGAAAACACTATTTATGTCACAACTAGAAAACACTATTTATGTCACAACTAGAAAACACTATTTATGTCACAACTAGAAAACACTATTTATGTCACACTTAGAAAACCCCTACATCTATAAAACAGCAATAGCACATTGAATGCACTAGTTCCCGATAGGTCACTGATGTTAAGCAACGTTACACGTGGTTGATATCCGGAAGGGTGAAGCCTCTATCACTAAAAAGCTAAAACCCTCAGTACCTAGTAATACAGTGGCATACTAAATTCCTATCAAACAAATTAGATGGCCAACCTACCAAAGTAGAAATCTAGGTACCTACGTATTTACAGCACGATTTACAAGAAAGTCACCGGAAAAAAATAGAAAGTAATTAATTCTTAATTACCACGAAAAATTTACATGAGATTTAAACAACCACAAAAAATTTACACACAAAATTTATTTTTTGACGAAAAATGGAAGAAAATGTTCGGAAAAACTTTCACGCGAACCGACTAGCACGGAGGTCAAAACTCGACTGAAAAAAAAGCGGCAAGCAAGCGGCGGAAGGAATAAAGAGAGATGATAAAAAAGTTGCACTCGCGCTCAGGCTAATGAGGTATGGCGGCGCTTAGCGCTAGTGCTACGTGATTTGTAGCGCTAAATCGCGTCCGCGCTAATTTTTTTCTAGTTAAAATTCCGCGCTAAATTTCTGACGAGCGGGCAGCGGGGCCACAAAGTGAGTATAAACTCAGTTTAAGTTTAACTAAAGCAATCCGATTGGTTGAAAATTTTGAAATCAACCAATGAGATTGACTGATTGATCCGAGAGTTAAACTTGGACCGATTCTAGCTGTTGAAAGTTTGCCTCTTGGGCCGGCCAATCACTATCAGGTTGACCTGATCAGGTGTACCTGTCAGGTCTACCTGATAGTGAGTGGCTGGCCTTACATAAAATAATAATAATGAAGCATTTCTTTCAACTTCGCATCATAGAAATTCCTATCATTTTATTCTGGCTTGAAACAATGAAGTAAATAAATTTATTGAAGAGAGAAAAAAATCTGGTTTCTAATGAGTGGCTGATTTTTTTATTTTTTTATTTTTTTATTTTTATTTTTTTTTTTTTTAAAGATGAGTGTTCCACCGCCGTTTTTTTTTCGTAGCAATGAAAAAACTGCTACATTAGAACGCATGTGGCTGGTGTGTCGTGCATTATGCCCAGCGTCCGTAGATGCCGTCTGGGAATGGGGCCCGCCACCCGCCAGCTCCGGATGGGGCGAGAGACACCATACTTCGTCATTTATGCTGGGTCAACCCCAACGAGACACCAGAAAGTAACCCCGTTCGAAAATATTTGCAAGTCGAAAAACGAGTACCAAGATTTTGTCGATGGTGGATTCGAAACCCGGGACCTTCTGCAATGGCAAGGCACAGCGCGTTACCACTGACCAAGCCGTGCCCCCACTGGACCAACCGTGCCATATTTATTTTATTATTAATATATTTTATATTAGTATATTGTATTTTGTTTCACGAGAGTAACAATAAATGGAATTATTATTGAGAAGTGTGTACGTAGACGTAAGGAACGTACGGTACGTGTGACTGTAGGTAGTAGGGTATTCCAGTCTGCTTGGGGACACAAGAGTATGATGAGAATTTAGTCCGACATTAAAAAGAAAACTAAATCAATAAAATATGTAGGGCCTACCTCAGATGTGTTTTGCATCTGAAAAAAAAGAAGAAGATGAAAAAAAACACTCGGAATACGATGCGTTATAGAAATACCGTGTCTCTAGACTATAGATAGGTGGCCGGACCTACACAGAAGCAAGAACTTCTACCACCCAGTAGCTCTGCGGTCCAAGTTTAACGTCTCGGATCGCAAATAGTCAAATCTCATTGGGTTCGATGTGTTCAAAATTTTCAACCAAATGT
>NW_007377572.1:269669-273697 GCF_000475195.1 Diaphorina citri
TCTCTCTCTCTCTCTCTCTCTCTCTCTCTCTCTCTCTCTCTCTCTCTCTCTCTCTCTCTTTCTTTCTCTTTCCCTCTATTTACCTATAAAGTCTAACAAGAAGACAGATTCGTTCAAGTCTCTTCTCCTTCATTTCCCTTTATTCCATCTTTATCTCCTCCTCTTTTCCCTTCTCCTCTGCTTTTTTTTCTTCTTCTTTTTCTTCTTCTTCTCCATCTTCTCCTGTTCCACCTCTTTCTTATCCTTCTTCCTACATTTCCTCCTCCTCCTCCTTCTTTCTTTCCCTTCTTCCAAGTTCTTCTACGTGTTATTCTTCTCCTCCACCTCCTCCTATTCTACCTCTTTCTTCTCCTCCTCTTCCTACATTTCCTCCTCCTTCATTTCTTTCCAGACTTGAGATGTTTATTTTTGGTCTGATAATTTTGAGCGTTAAATTGAATTTATTCGTCTCTGATTTTTTCTTCCCTTTTCCCCTCACACAGAAATAGGCACAGAGATTTGTCACTTTGTCGCACTGTCTACCGCAAAGTGAGACTAAACTAGTCCTGATTTTTGTCGATTTTTTTTTTTTTTTTTAAGACAAATAACTTTATCAGGGTCATTCAACCTTGAATTTGATCTTGTGCGGAAGTAACGAAAGTGTCCAGGAGAGAAGACTGCATTGGTGTGGACATTGGACATGTTGAAAGAAGAGATGAGAGCTACATGGGAAAAGAGTTGAGAGAATGGAAGTGAGGTGGAAAGATTGTGTGAATCACGACCTGGGTGGGAAAAATTCATCAGGACATGAGTTACACAATAGGGCTGCCTGGAAGAGACTGACAAGAAACGCCCGCCGACCCTATTTAAATAGGAAAGGGCTAAGAAGAAGAAGAAGAAGAAGAAGAAGAAGAAGAAGGAGGGGGATTGGTTTAAGATGGGGTAGGTATAGTTGTAAGACGGGGTACCCCTTGCACATTCAAAACGACCAGGCCAACCGAGAACGGACAATCTTTCCCCGGCCTGGATTCGAACCCAGCAACCTCAGGAGAGTCAGGTGACCACTTGACCACAAAGGTATAGACCACTTGACCACAAAGGTGTGGACCACTTGACCACAAAGGTGTGGATTTACAAGATCTTTAAGAGCTCGTTTGTGTTTATAGGCCATTTCAGGCCGGGCTAAGTTCATGCAGCTCATTCTTAGCTATAATATAGCCAGTGGCAGTGGCGTGTGGTGAGATTTTCAAAGGTGGAAGCTATATAAACCGATATACAGTACATACATATTTATATTATAATATGTTACCGACAATCTATAGAATACGTAGTCATTCCATGAAATGCCTAGAGTTCTTAGGCAAAGTGTATATTATTTTTGGTCACATTAGGCATTCTATAGATCTATAGAATACCTAGGTATTCTAAGGAATGCCGGTAACACATATACCGATCTGCTGGTGGTCTTAGAATCCAGGTTGAATAATCAGTTACCATTATACTATTTTTGCTAAGTGGTAAGTACGGGGTAAGGAAAATCCCCTGGAGAGAGGACGTAGCGATGCTTCCCCAGTTTCCATGGAGTGATACACCACTACCTTAGAGGTTAGAGACTTGGAGGCTATGAAATAACCATTTAGAGTTTAGAGGGGAGTATGGGCTTTGAACACAATGGAGGAAACTATTACCATCATTATCATCAATAGGTCTTTTTTATTTTTATGGATAGCTAACCTGTAATAGAGACCTACAATGGTGTCGTTAGAACTAGCTCAATTTGTACTCATAATAGGTCTTTTTTATTTTTATGGATAGCTAACCTGTAATAGAGACCTACAATGGTGTCGTTAGAACTAGCTCAATTTGTACCTACTCATAAAACACCCATAGCCAGATTAGCCAGTCACCTATAGTTGGCTTGGAGCCTGCGTGTAAGCGCTGGGTCGCGGGTTTGATTTCCGCCGGGAACGAACTTTATCCTATACGGATAAGGTTCGTTCTCGGGAAGGCTGGGCTTTCTCTTGAGAACGGCTGGCTTTCTATTTTCTATAGTATCCTGTCCTCGGCCAGATGGTCACTCACCCGGATAGACGAGAAATGACCTTCTCGAGAAATTCTCTAAATTTACCTACGTATTTTACGTTTTTCACGAGATAAATTACCTATGCGGGAGTAAAGGGACTTCTCAGTCTCATTCTTGCAGTAGGTATACAAGTAAACAACTAAACAGGTATATTGGAAGTATATTCTCGTACCTATTCTATTTTACGCCAAAATCCATTTCGATGAGCCAAGGTGAGCCAAGATCCGTTTTGAGACGAGAAATTTCTTCTCATCTCGTTGGGCATATACAATACGGGGTACGAACCGAGAATGAACCTCATCACGTCTCGACATTTAGAACATGTATGTTCTTCCACCCAACCCACCAACGCACTGCCCCGGTCATAAATGAGCCAAGGTGAGCCAAGATCCGTTTCGAGACGAGAAATTTCTTCTCATCTCGTTGGGCATATACAATTGGGCACGAACCGAGAATGAACCTCATCACGTCTCGACATTTAGAACATGTATGTTCTTCCACCCAACCCACCAACGCACTGCCCCGGTCATAATTGCCGCGAGTGGGCCGCCGTGGCAGAAAAAAGAAAACAAGGTCTATTCTGTTCTGGTTTACAACACCATGTAGAAGTTCATATGTACGTACAGGGTGGCCCATATGTACATTGTACACTGTACCTATTGGGTTGTAAGCTTGGATGGTCAGTTTTTAGTGGCTAGGTCCCTAGAGCCTAAATCCAAAGTTTCAGCCATTGGTCCTTGTGTGTGTCTGTCTATAAACAAAATATCTCGAGAACGGTAGGAGCTGGAAGCTTGAAATTTCGCATGCAGCTCTCAAATGTGACAAGGATGCAACACGAAACTTTTGATTAAGATTGGTGCAGCGGTTGGCCGTATTTTGACCGGGTTTTTTCTGCCTTCTAATAGGTAAGGAAAGCTGTGTGATGTTCATACTAAGTTTTTTCCTGATTTAGGGTGTTGGCGTGCTATTAATGATAGTGTTGAGCTTCCTGATTCCTGATGTACTAATAAGAGTTTCGGAACCCAGTCACTCGATTGGGTTTTTGATTTCGTTGAAGCCACCCTGTAAACCTGTATATTGTCGACTACGTTGTTGATAATATAATTATTATAATCAGTTAGCTCGTGCTATAAATCAAACCTAGTTATGGCTGATTCCTGAGGTGTTGAAGTTAATGGCTAGACATTTTTTTTAAAGAGGAGGAAGAGAGAGAGAGAGAGAGAGAGAGAGAGAGAGAGAGAGAGAGAGAAAGGAAGAGCTCCTTCAGCGTACAGGGTGGCCCATATGTAGGTACATTGTACACTGTACCTATTGGGTTGTAAGCTTGGATGGTCAGTTTTTAGTGGCTATAAGAACCTAGAGCCTAAATCCAAAGTTTCAGCCATTGGTCCTTGTGTGTGTCTGTCTATAAACAAAATATCTTGAGA
This sequence comes from Diaphorina citri, assembly GCF_000475195.1. NCBI lineage: Eukaryota > Metazoa > Arthropoda > Insecta > Hemiptera > Psyllidae > Diaphorina > Diaphorina citri. The sequence goes on from NW_007377572.1 coordinate 273,159, forward strand.
ACGGTGAGAGCTGGAAGCTTGAAATTTGGCATGCAGCTCTCAAATGTGACAAGGATGCAGCACGAAACTTTTGATTAAGATTGGTGCAGCGGTTGGCCGTATTTTGACCGGGTTTTTTTCTGTTAGCATAATTTCGACCGCCTTCTAATAGGTAAGGAAAGTTGTGTGATGTTCATACTAAGTTTTTCCTGATTTAGGGTGTTGGAATGCTATTAATGATAGTGTTGAACTTCCTGATTCCTGATGTACTAATAAGAGTTTCGGAACCCAGTCACTCGATTGGGTTTTTGATTTCGTTGAAACCACCCTGTAAACCTGTATATTGTCGACTATGTTGTTGATAATATAGTTAGCTCGTGCTATAAATCAAACCTAGTTATGGCTGATTCCTGAGGTGTTGAAGTTAATGGCTAGACTTTTTTTTAAAGAGGAGGAAGAGAGAGAGAGAGAGAGAGAGAGAGAGAGAGAGAGAGAGAGAGAGAGAGAGAGAGCGTCTTTTAGTTTCCCTTTTCTTTAAAATTTCCGTGAGGTAAAATTTT
>NW_007377572.1:273725-302675 GCF_000475195.1 Diaphorina citri
GTGAATCAAAGAAAGACATAAAGGATAAAAAAAGAAAGTCTTAAGAAAATCGAAAGAACTTTAAAAAGAAGGAAAGACATAGGTAAAATATTACCTTGTTACAAATGTCCAAACAATTGAAAACACATTGGACAGAAACGGGAATGTGGAAAAAACTAAAAGTAAAGTATCATTACCTATTATTATTATATTTTTTATTATTGGGTATAAAATAAATACCAAAAAGTTTGTTCTGGAAAGAGAGACAGATAAAAAAGAAGATGGAATCGAGAGAGAGAGAGAGAGAGAGAAGAGAGGGGGGAGAAAGAAAGGAGGGAGAGAGAGGGTAATAAATTTGAGGAGAGATAGAGAAAGATGTTGGTATTATTTTTTATGATATTATTATTGTAGCAATCACATATGGCATTTTGAATTATCGATAAAAAGGAGATGGAAGAAAAAGAGATAGGAGAAGGAGAGAGAAGGAAAGGGGTGAGAGATTTCGTTAAAAATTAGCTACATAAATCCTGCTCAAAAAGATAAAAAAAAGTAAAAATCCTGTTATCCTTTATCTCTCTCTCTCTCTCTCTCTCTCTCTCTCTCTCTCTCTCTCTCTCTCTCTCTCTCTCTCTCTCTCTCTCTTACATAATTTTCGACATGTGGATACGATGCGGTGGTGGTACCTACCCATTTTGCTGTTGAATACTGATCTCAGGACAACTTTCAGCACCTATATGGTGTCGATCGATCGTGTCGACAAGGTGAGTTATAGAGTCAGAGTGTGCAGGCTCGTATAGAACCTACCCAAACTTGACAATACTAGACCTGCCCGAAGTTGACGGTACTATTCATAGAACTCAGACATGCCCTCGGCCTCGACATGAGAAGAAAAGACAAGCCTGTGAATGTGAATGGCTAGCCTTAGGCCAGCCATCCACTCTCAGGTGCACTGATCAGGTCCGCCTGTCAGGTCTACCTGATACCTCATGAGTACGCACACTATCATTTAGACCTGACAGGTACGGCTGAAAAGTTCCGCCTGTCGGGTCTACCCTATACTTGATGAGCACACACGATATTAGGTAGACTTGACTGGTGGACCTGATCAGGTTACCTGTGAGGTCCACCTGATAGTGAGTGGCTGGCCTTAGGCCTGACTGTTGGTGGAGACTGCCTGGAAACTACTGGTCGAGTATTCCAGGCCACTTGCCTGATTGATACAATGATACAGATACAGATACACGGTGTTACGCAGAGCTGAGCCAGCTGACGGTTAGAGCGGAGCCAATGCAGCCAGTGTGATAAGGGCTTGAGCCTATAGGTACTGAGCCGTTATCCCGCATATATTGTGTTCATCAGTTATAGAGCAAGCTCTTTTCTAGCATATTCTCTAAAATTGTGGAGGCACCTTGAGATAGAGGTCTTATCGTCACACAATTGAAGAGAGAAGAATAGGAGAAAGCTAGCCGTTAAGAAAAAGAACCTTATGCCGACCGTCTCATCTGACAGACTAAGGTTTCACAGACCGGAGTGTGTCATACCGTCTTAACATGTGTGGCGGAAAAAGCTCGAAACCCAGGTCTGTGAGAAGAGGTCAGCCTGAGTGGCTGGTCTAAAACAACGTGGATCAGAAGTGTCTGCGCCAGCCTAGTTTAAGTTAGCTTGAAAGGTAGCGCGTCTGCCTTGTAAGCCCATGTCGCGGGTTTGTTTCTGTTCAAGTATACATAAGTGTACAGTATTACAGTTGTTTCTGGCGCAGACGGCAGCTAGGGGTCTCGCTAAGTCAGCTAAACCCATTTCTTTAGGCGGTAATTGAGGTTACAATGACACTGGCTGCACTAGCTTAGCTCTGACCGTACGCTTCCTGCGTAACGTGTATCAATACTATCAATGATGTGAGGCAAGCGGCCTGGAAAACTCAGTAGTTTAAAGACATTCCCATTCTGGGGGATATGGTTTAGTGGGATCTAACTTTTGACATTGTTACCAGACTGTTTTGCTAACTCACCAATCGCTGGGATTTCAACAATTTCAACCAAATTTTCGACTGTTCCTCATGAGGCTGAGTGCACCCCCGAAACAATAACCTTTTTTCAATGCAACAGGCCCATTGACACTTATAGGGTGTTTTAATATGAAGAAGGTATAAAACTAACAATAATGTATCTCAGCTACTTTATTACTTTTCTACCTGCAGTAATGTATCCAACCGCACTTCATAAACGCACCAGGGGGGCCGAAAATGAAGAGGAGTTCAAAAAGGAAAATTTTGAATCAGAAAAAAAAACCGGTTCAATTGTAACATTTGTTTGATTTAAAAAATATAATAATAATAATAATAGTAAACAAGGACAATGTGACAATTTATTAAGGAAGAAAAACCCATAAATATGGCCAAGAACATAATCTCGGGACATTTTTTTTTTTTTTTTTTTTTTTAATTTTTTAAATAAAAGGGTACCTTTTTAGAAAAAAAAAATTTTTTTTTTTTTTTTTTTTGTTAATTCTTTAAATAAAAGGGTACCTATTTAGAAAAAAAAAAAAAAAATGCAATCCTCATTGTACCCATGTTTATGTGTAGCTATGCAGATTGCAGTTTAAAAGTGGAATCTGCTGTAGTGTCAGTCACAATTAGGGGACTTTACGATGAGAGGGCAACTTCAGGTTGAGAGGGTGACTTCAGGGCGAGAGGGTGACTTCGGGGTGAGAGGTAACTTTAGGGCGAGAGGGTGACTTTAAAATATGTGACAGTGGGATTTGTATGTCACTGAAGATGAGATGTTGACATGGGAATGCGTCCATGACTCTTTGGTGACATTTTGACGTTTCATTTTTATTGCGCTTTCTACTATCGACGAAGACTGGAATTCCACTCGGAAACTACAGTGTGTCCAGATCAATGTGACAACAAAAAAATAGGCACTGTTGCCAAACATGTCACATGTGTAATGGTAGAGAATCTCTAAAAGGGGAAGCTATATTGCACAGTGCTTCCTCCGACAGTGAAACAAAGTCAGGTAAGGCGATATCCACCTTGCCTGCTCTGGAATCAAACCTCTGAACTTAGAGCTACCTCTGCATTTTAAAAGAAAGAGTTTATCAAAAATAGACCTTTACCTGAATTGCAACTATGTAAGGATTTCCTGCAATCTGATTGGTTCCTTCATTTTGGGTTGATGACTCATTGCTGTCACATTGATCTGGATGAACTATATACGCTAAAAGCCCACACTGAGGCTTAGGTGTAGGGGCTAACAGCCCCATAGTGGGTGGCCTAACGTCACAATTTTGGCCAAAAGCTGCATTTATTCAGGAAAGCACCAAATTTGGTATGGACCTTCATTGGGAAAATATGAAACTTTTAGGAAGGGGTGACACCAAAAATCATGCACACAAACAAAATGGCGGCCTTTTTTCAAAATGGCGGCCAGAAACGGGGTTTTGATAATATCTCATTTCCGGTAACTTTTTTCTAATAATAATGAACTAGAAAGTTTTTTATATTTATATTTCCTACATTTTGTAAATTTACACTTTTTTTCTAGGATGTACCGTAATCCCGTACCGTAAGGATTTTTCGAACATGGCGGCCAAAAAAGAGGTTTTCTCATAATATCTCTTTTCAGCTAATTTTTTTCTAATAACAATAGATTAAAAAGTTGTTTGTTTTTTTCTTTCCTACATTTCATACATTTACACTTTTTCTCTAGGATGTACTGTAATCCCATAACGGTCGATCCCGTTTCAAAATGGCGGCTAAAAAAAGGGTTTTTTGAGAATATCTCGTTTTAGGTAATTTTTTTCTAATAATAATGAATTAGAAAGTTGTTTGTATTTCTATTTCCTACATTTTTTACATTTACATTTTTTCTCTAGGATGTACCGTAATCCCGTACCGTAATGATTTTTCCAAAATGGCGGCTAAAAAAGAGGTTTTCTTACAATATCTCGTTTCCGGTAATTTCTTTTTATGAACTATGAATTAGAAAGCTGTTTGTATTATAATTTTCTACATTTTATACATTTACACTTTTCTTCTAGGATGTACCGTAATCCCGTAATGGTCGATCCCGTTTTTGGGATATGCTGCTACTATAGGGAAATCCTTAAAAATTGTCCAATATATTGAAATAATATATTGAATTGTATGTTTTCAGGTATGCTGACTTGAAAAAAAGTGGTTATTTTGCCGATTTAAGAAGCTATATTACAGATGGACAAGATGGCGGCCAAATAAGACAAATAAATTAATTTTCTATTCTTTTAATCCAGTTTAGCCCAAGCTGTACATAATTTTTGACATGTGAATACGGTGCGGTGGTGGTACCCATTTTGCTGTTGAATACTGATCTCAGGACAACTTGCAGTTCCTATATGGTGTCGATCATTCGTGTCGACAAGGTAAGTTATAGAGTCAGAGTGTGCAGGCTCGTATAGAACCTACCCAAACTTGACAATACTAGACCTGCCCGAAGTTGACGGTACTATTGGGGGCAGTAAGAAACGGTATACCTACTGACCAAAAAGATATGAAAAGAACGGTATACTTAATGTCTAATAAAATTATTATACTCTAATAAGTAGGTAAGTTCCTAAAAGGAATAATCCAAACTAACTAACTATAGGTACCAATAGCTAACTACAACTACATAGTTAATTCATTTACGATCCCAAAGTAAAAAAATCAAAGAGACAGTTTACCTGCCCAAGACGATACAAAGTCATTCAACATTGTAAACAATAGATAGATAAGATACAACAAAGCAACAAAACAAAACAACAAAGCAAAAAATAAACGTTTTGTCCTATTATTTTCCACACAATTAAATTTCAGGGAATCAAGTCTCGATCAAATTCTCATCACAGATGGTTTTCTTGTGATAGATTAATATTTTATTGTTGAATACATTATGCAAATACATGATTTAATTATGTATAGCAGCCAGTGGAGGCCGTAGAACACATTTCTTATTAATAAATTAATATATGTTGGTATGTACCTATTGGTAATCAACTAATCATTTACCTACTCTCAGAGTTGATGAATGTTATAAATCACTCTAGTAACTAGTGAACAACTGGTCTTCATTTTTATTGCACTAGTTTCTCTATGACATTTTTTAGTGGTGGAGACTGCCTGGAAACTACTGGTCGAGTATTCCAGGCCACTTGCCTGATTGATACAATGATACAGATACACAATTTAGTTCATTTTTTCAAGTTATTTCTTTTCTACAAAGGTGTGGTAATGCGGTATCCATAAAAATGTAGTAGAGAGGAGATAGATCTTTTTACTTATGTACTTATATTTCTCCAAAGCTTTGATATAGGGAACAACGGAGGTCTTATCGTCCTGAAATTGAAGAGTGACAGGATAGGAGAAAGTCGCAGCCGTTCCGAGAACAAACCTTATCTGTTTAAGATGAAATCCACCCCAGGCGGGAATCGAACCCGCGAGCGAGATAGATCTTTGAACGTCCCTCAAAACCCAACCTCAACACTCCATTATTTTTATTAAATCAGAAATATTCATCTCCAATGATTATACTCCATGTTTGAATGGAATACTCTATGTGTGTTTGACAAAACATGTTGTTTGAACAGAGCCGTACGTCTGGAGATAACCATCATCAGGACATCGGGTTTTATACCAGACAGTGTGTCTGCGCCCTTCAATAAAGAAAAAGTCGGTGTGAACATCACACGACTTCCTATTACCTATATCCTACAACATCGAATCAATTTTTTCTCTGATGTATTTGGGCTAATGAAAATCAGTGTTGACCCAGCAGCCAAGCACCTAAATGGGAACATGGGAAGTATTGTGTCTCTTCTCGCCCATCTAATACAAGGGATGGGTATACATACATACTACGACACAGACCACATGAGTCTAATGTAGCAGTTGTTTCATTGCTACAAAATAAAAACGGCCCGCGCGGCGGTAAAACACTCATCTTTTTTTTTTTTTTTTAAGTCCCTAGTCCAGGTACCTACCGTTAACAAAGTGGTAATAGAAAGTAAAAGCCACCCTGAAAAGTTCCGCCTGTCGGGTCTACCCTATACCTGATGAGCACACACGATATTAGGTAGACTTGACTGGTGGACCTGAAAGCCACCCTCGATATTCGATATCTCCCCGTTCATACCCCATAATAATCTACCCGTTACCCCGTAATACCCGTGTGTGTACGCTTGATTGCCATTATGGTTATCTGTCGGAAATGGCTAATCAAACGGGTGTGTGATTTTGCAACAAAAAAGTCGCAAAATACATTAAAAATATAGAAAAAAGCATGAAATAATGGTACAATGAAAATATTTCCTAATTCTATTGAACATAAAAAAATACGGTTTGGTAGGTACATCAGCTGCAATTCTGCATTGAGCAATCAGCGTTTATATATAATTTAAATAGCGGTAATAGAAAGTAAAAGCTACCCCCCATAATAATCTACCCTACCCTTAATCCCCGTGTGTGTACGCTTGATTGCCATTATGGTTATCGGTCGGAAATAGCTAATCAAACGGGTGTGTGATTTTGCAACAAAAAAGTCGCAAAATACATTAAAAATATAGAAAAAAGCATGAAATAATGGTACAATCAAAATATTTCCTAATTCTATTGAACATAAAAAAATACGGTTTGGTAGGTACATCAGCTGCAATTCTGCATTGAGCAATCAGCGTTTATTATTATTGTTATTATTTTTTATTGTATAAAATTAAAAACAAAAATGGTAATTTTGTTACCATTTTTTAAAATAATTATGTAGGTGTAATTTTCCACTTCAAGTGAGTAGAGCATAGGTGGTAATAAGGTAATTATAGGTAATTACTGTAATTAGACATAAACAGTTTCTCCCAATAAAAGAATACCTACATGATATGATTTGATATTGACAATGAAAAAAAAAAAAGGTCAAAAGTCAATATGGATGTAAAACTGAGAAAATCGAGAAAAAAAAGGGAAAACGAAAAGGCAACGAAAGCCCCATCTCGGTTTCGTTTAATATTTTGTCTTTTTTGTCGAAATTTATTCAACTCACGAGGTTTGATACTGATTTGAGCGCATTACATACTAGGAAAGCTTTCTGTAGCCTTTAACCCTTGATGGAGTGAGAATCTCCTCAGTAGTTACAGTTCCCTCTTCTAATGGACTCCACCCAAACTAGTGTCAGATATTAAATCAGAAATTCTTTGTTGTAAAGCAGAGCTTTTTTCATAGTGTTGTAAAGCAGAACTTCTGTGGATATAAGTGCCGCCTTTGCAATCAATTTCCACATTTCAGTAATCTTTTTACACTGGTAATGCCGCCACTAGTCGCTACTTGATTAAAGTAGCAACTATAGTGTCAGAAAGAGATTACCTCACTAATCCTGGCCAGCGCGGGTTAAGGCAATATACTGCGGATAGAGACTAATATACAGGGGGGGACTTATAACGTAGATACCTACTCGTTATAGTAGTAAGAGTATACTTTGGGGAAGAGGAACATACAGGGTAGGAGCAATCATTAGGCTTTCTCGGTTTTTGGGGGGCAGTCCTCTGACTGCTAAGGTCATAAACTTTTATGTCTTTCAGATGGATTTTTCTGAAGGCTGATGGCTTTCTCCTATCGCTGGCGCGTCTGCCTTGTAAGCGCTAGGCCGCGGGTTTGAAACCCGCCCGGGGCGGACTTTATCCTCAACGCATAATGATCGTTCTTGGAACGGCTGGCTTTCTCCTATCCTGTCTTCCTTCTCTTTTCGCTTTCGGGACGATAAGACCTTGGAATTTATCAGTTCCCTCTATCAAAACTCTAAAAAGAGAGGGGATTTTCCTGTCTTCATAGTAAGATCCAAAACATTTAATTTATATTTAATGAACTCCCCATCCGTGGCACAAGCTCCGGCTTTTACGGATGGGTATTCCATTTGTTGAATATTTATTTAGTTGAGAGATTTCTACTGAATACTAAGAAATGGAAACTTCATAAATAATAGTTTAAAAAAAAGTGTTCTGTGGTGGTACCAACCACCCTGTATACTTGGAAACACACTTTTAGTTTTGAATTTTATTCAAATTTTGCTCTCGTTCTTTGTTTTTTACGAGTTTTTGGGGATTTCCTTCTATCTTCTACAGCAGGGAAAGATGGTCTTGGTTTTATAAACAGAAATGTGCGTTACGAGGAAAATATATAAAGATATAAAATAAGCAAGATAATATTTAATATATTAAATTGAATAAGTAAGATAATTTCGTCTCATTAGCCACACCCTTGATCTCTGAGTCATTTTCAGAAATTAGAGAATACAGATTCATTTGAGAAATTAGAGAGTCATTTTGAGACCAGAAAATCATTTTGGGGAGTCAGTTTCCAGCTTTCAAAGTCACCAGGAAAAAACACAGGAAAGGAGGAGCTTTACCGATGCACCCCTATTACAGGAAACGAAAACTTTCAATTTTCTGTACTGTAGGTAGTAGGTATCCAGTCTGCTTAGGACACAAAGTATGATAGGAATTTTAGTCCGACATAAAAAATAAATAAATCAATATAAATATGTACCTACCTAGATTTTTTTCATAAAAAAAAGAGACAAAAAAAACTCCGAAGTCTTTGAATACCTTTCAAGTTAAGTACTTACCTGCTGGCCTGTTACCTACAAAGTAGATTTCCTTGGTAAATAAGAAGAAGGAGAAGGAGCAGAAGGAAGAGGAAGAAAAAGAGTAGAAGAAAGAAGAGGATCAGGAAAAAGAAGAAGGAGGATGAGGAAGAAGAAAAAGAAGAAGAACAGGAGGAGGAGGAGGAGAAGAATAAGAAGAAGGAGGAAGAGAAAGAAAGGGAACCTAGTTTTCTGGTATATGTATAATGATTGTAGGTACGCAATCTGTTTTTTTTTTTAGAAAGAAAAATATTGCGAAGGTAAAAAACGTTTCGACTAACGTCTCTCTCTCTCTCTCTCTCTCTCTCTCTCTCTCTTTCTCTCTTCCTCTTCTGCCATCTGCATCGCTCTCTCTCTCTCTCTCTCTCTCTCTCTCTCCCTCTCTCTCTCTCTCTCCCTCTCTCTCTTTCTCTCTCTCTTTCTCCCTCTATTTACCTATAAAGTCTAACAAGAAGACAGATTCGTTCAAGTCTCTTCTCCTTCATTTCCCTTTATTCCACCTTTATCTCCTCCTCTTTTCCCTTCTCCTCTACTTTTTTTTCTTCTTCTCCTCCACCTCCTCCTATTCCACCTCTTTATTCTCCTCCTCTTCCTACATTCCCTCCTCCTTCTTTTTTTTCTCTTCTTCTAAGTTCTTCTACGTGTTATTCTTCTCCTCCACCTCCTCCTATTCTACCTCTTTCTTCTCCTCCTCCTCCTCCTACATTCCCTCCTCCTTCTTTTCTTTCCAGACTGGAGATGTTTATTTTTGGTCTGATAATTTTGAGCGTTAAATTGAATTCGTTTCTGATTTTTCCCTCACACAAAAATAGGCACAGAGATTTGTCACTTTGTCGCACTGTCTACCGCAAAGTGAGACTAAGCTAGAAATACATAGTCTTGATTTTTGTCCATTTTTTTTTTTTTTTTTTTTTTTAAAAAGGAGAGAGGAGGAAAGAAGGAGAGAGAGAGAGAGAGGAGGAAAGAAGGAGAGAGAAGAGAAGAAAGAGGAGACAAATAGGCCTAAGGTATTATTGGAGAAACGTTGAGGGAGAGAGAGAGTTAGAATGAGAAAGGCAAGAGTAGGTACCATTTTAAACATTTCCTAACGAACCCTGGATGGTTTTCTTTCTTTCCTCTCTCTCTCTCTCTCTCTCTCTCTCTCTCTCTCTCTCTCTCTCTCTCTCTCTCTCTTCGATAGGTAATTTACGGGTTTGCTATAAGGTGTGTCCACACATAGTCGACGACCGTCGATCGATGTGAATTGATGTGGATCGACACGGTCGGTCAACTATGTGTGGACACACCTTTATAGAAAGTCGTGTGATGTTCACACCAGGTACATTAAATATAAGGTAGTGTTACAAAATTTCTCGGGCTAAAAAAATTAATGTTGGGCGATTAAGGTGATAAAATTATCGCCTCGGAATAAATCACACTTTGATTAGCGAAGTGTAGGTACGCCGACATTAACCCATTAGTCCGACATAATTATGTTTTAACATGGGTTAAAACCCATTAGTCCGACACATGTTAACCCATTAGTTAGACACGTGAAATTTGATCTGGCGTGGGTAGATCATAATGATCTAGATTGGATTCCCGGACCAATTATTATCGTCGCTGCTGGAGCAAAAAAGCGTAAAACTATTGAAAGTTAATTACATTAATTACCCAGAAAATAACCGGTCCACAATGTACGAGTAAAGGAAGGCGCCTTCTGATTGGTTCAAAAGTTTTCGTTCATGTGGGGTCCAGTTTATTTTTATTTTTTTAGTGTGCACAAGATAAGAAAAAGAGAGAGAGAGAGAGAGAGAGAGAGAGAGAGAGAGAGAGAGAGAGAGGAAAGAAAGAAAACCATCCAGGGTTCGTTAGGAAATGTTTAAAATGGTACCTACTCTTGCCTTTCTCATTCTAACTCTCTCTCTCCCTCAACGTTTCTCCAATAATCCCTTAGGCCTATTTGTCTCCTCTTTCTTCTCTTCTCTCTCCTTCTTTCCTCCTCTCTCTCTCTCTCTCCTTCTTTCCTCCTCTCTCCTTCTCTTTCTCTTCCTCATTTTCTTTCTCTCTCCATCTCATGTTTCTCTTGATCTCTTGTCTCTCTCAATTAAATAATCGAATTCGTCATATCAAATTACTTTCTCCGGGAGAAATGGAGAAAACAGCTAAAACTTACCTCTTTTTCCCTCATTCTTCCCTCCCTCTTTCCCTGGCAAAATTATCCCTCTTTTCCAAAGAAATTTTCCCTCTCTCTCTCTCTCTCTCTCTCTCTCTCTCTCTCTCTCTCTCTCTCTCTCTCTCTCTCTCTCTCTTTCTTCCTAAAAAAAAGAAACAAAACCGAGAGGGAGGGAGGGAGAGAGAGAGTGGGGGAGAGAGAGAGGGTTTTGAATTCTTGGCTTTTCCCCTTTTTGTGCGTTTATCCTTCTTCCTCTCTCTTGCTCCTACTTTTCCTCTCTTGTTCTCCCGATTTATGGTATCTTTTCTTTTCTCTCTCTCTCTCTCTCTTTCTCATTCTCTCTCTCTCCCTCTTCTCTTCTACTCCACTAGTAATACCATATTACAAGTATTACACTCACCCTACGCGACTGCATTAGAAATTTTTAATCCCTCAATAGGGCCCGCACACTTCGTATTTCGACTGCTTCGACTGGCTTTTAGTTTCAGCTTTTCACCAATTTCGTCATTCAATACGCTCGCTTTTCCGCCGTCTGTTGGCGGTGGGTTTTTTTAATTGTGAAAGAGATCCTTCAAACGAATTACTTCGAATTATTTAGGGATTTTAGGTTTTTAGGAGGGTATTTTTTCCCTATAGAAATGCAAGTACCCCCGAGTTTTCCTTGAAATTCAACCTCTAATGCTATTGAATTTTATTATTTTAATTTCAGGTAAGACTTTTCTGCCTATCCACCTGTATTTTCTACCTATCCACCTGTAACCTGCCTCAGTGGTGTAGTGGTCAAGGTGCTCGCCTGGTAAACAGGAGGGCGTGGGTTCAATCCCAGCCGAGGTATGGAATTTTATCCTCATATAATGGCTGGTTTTCTCCTATATCCTGTATTCGTCCTCTTTTCGCTTTCGGGTTTATAAGACCTCCGATTTCCCAGTTCCCTCTAGCCAGCCTAGTTAGCTTAGTTGGTAAGTGCGTCTGCCTTGTAAACGCTAGGTCGCGGGTTCGCTTCCCGCCCGGGGTGGATTTTATCCTGAACGAATAACTTTCGTTCTCGGAACGGCTGGCTTTCTTCTATCCTGTCTTCTTCTCTCTTCGCTTCAGGGACGATAAGGCCTCCGATGTCACAATTCCCTCTATCAATCAAAGAACAATTAGCAATAATATTTAGTAGACAGATAGAGACCATTGACATTGATCTTGTGGGTTTGAATCAATTGGCATCTTATCAATTATTGACAATTGATATCTTTGATTGTGTCTCTAAATTGTTGCCCCAGACAATATCTTCGGTTGTGAGTATCTCTAATTGTTGCCAATATCCCAATAGAAATCACATTTGATTTTAACTGTCAATATTTGTTTTGAGTGTCAAGAATCGAGAATTGATTGAACAGATCTAGACAGATGATGAATGAATAACAACAATACATAATATTTCACTATCTGTCTACATTGTATGGATTGTATCTAAACGCCTGTTAGGTAAGTAAATGATTAAACTGTTCATTCATATTTATACTGTACCTAGTAGGTACCTACCTGAGTACATATGTATAATCATGTACCTACAGAGGTATAGGTACATATATAACTACTACATAATAATAAATTAATAATACCTACATTGTATGAAACTATAAAAGTATAAAACATACATGCACAATGTGCATGGTAAAAGAGATGAAAACTTTCATTAGAATCGGATTATTATTTTATTAAATTTCATGTTCTTCCCCTTCTCCCTCCTTCTCCTTCCCCCTGCAAATCTTTCTTCCTCCTCCTCTTTTTCCCTCCTTGTGCTCTTATGTTCTATGTTATTTTCTCCCCCTCTTCTCTTTCTCTTCCTCCTGTTCTCTCTCTCTCTGTCTCTCTCTCTGTTTCTCTCTCTCTCTGTTTCTCTCTCTCCCTCTCTCCCCCTCCCCCCCCCCCCCCCTCTCCCCCCCTCTCCCCCTCTCTTTTTACATAGGAATCGACCATTTATTTATAATTTTTACCCACTTGCAACTCTTCCATTGATAAGATGCCAATTGATTCACACCCACGAGATCAATGTCAATGGTCTCTATCTGTCTGCTAAATATTATTGCTAATTGTTCTTTGATTGATAGAGGGAATTGTGACATCGGAGGCCTTATCGTCCCTGAAGCGAAGAGAGAAGAAGACAGGATAGAAGAAAGCCAGCCGTTCCGAGAACGAAAGTTATTCGTTCAGGATAAAATCCACCCCGGGCGGGAAGCGAACCCGCGACCTAGCGTTTACAAGGCAGACGCACTTACCAACTAAGCTAACTAGGCTGGCTAGAGGGAACTGGGAAATCGGAGGTCTTATAAACCCGAAAGCGAAAAGAGGACGAATACAGGATATAGGAGAAAACCAGCCATTTGGACAACTTTTTCTTCGCCCAAAGTTACACATTTTCCGAATTGACAATGTGAACAGTGAACACACTAAAAATCCAGACGAAGAAAAATTCGTTTCTACAGTGTGAACGGTCCCCGGGCCATATCCGAAATCCGACTAATTTCTCTCGCCATATTTAACAGTCCCAGGGCCATATCTAACTAATTTCTCGCCATATTTGACAGTCCTAAAGCTCCACGAAATTTTGACATTCAAAACTTCTCACCATCCAAAAAACAAAACCAGACCATAACCGGAGATGTCCATTATCATTAGATTATTATAAATAGCATCCATAACTCACAGTCCATATATGATTAACCCCAAACGGTCTAATTTTACCTACCTAATATGTAGGTACATACTTTATATACAGGGTGTCCCCTAATTTGAAATTTGATTGCACTCTTTATAGATTCGTAGAAGCTTAACCCATCCTTTAGGGCCGTTTGCCCCTACACCTAAGTCTCAGATCTCAAATTGGGCATTTTGTGTATGATGGAGGTAAAACCATCAGCTAAAGTGGAACCATCAGTTAAAGTCTAAACCTTCGAACCCAGGACCTCAGGCTAGCAAGCCTGTGGGATGTTTACTGACTCAGTTAAGTACTTCTGAGTTCTGAGGTATGAAGTATAATATATGGAGGTTGCTTTTTCTCGTATTTCAAAATATTTCCTGTGCGATTTACGATTTAGCGATCTGGGCATTATTTCTTAGTGATCCAGCTATTGTTTACTCGCGACTATTAAAACTCTATTGGAATTTCCAAGAGTGGGCGGCAAAAACCCAAAGCACTTTCTTCAAGTACTAAAGTACCATTAAGTACTAATTATTACCTCTGAGATTGGTCCCTCGGGATAATTCTACCCCTCCCCCTAGATTCCATCCAGCCCCACTCCCCCCGAATTATAAATTCTATTTGCCCCTTCTTTCTCCTAAATCCCCTTGATTATAATTCTATTTTTCCTCCCTTTGCCTTCCCCTTTTCTCCCCCTCATCTCTTTCCTTCTTTTCTGTTTTTCCCTCTCTCTCTCCCACACACACATTCCCTCCCTCCATATCTCTCTCTGTCTCTCTCTCTCTGTCTCTCTCTCTCTCTCTCTCTCTCTCTCCCTCTCTCCCTCTCTCCTCCCTCATTCTCTCATTAAGTCCCCCCATATTTTCGTTCCCTCCTAATAATTCCATTATGTAACCGTACCGGCCAGAAAAACCCCCGTGGTTGGGATTAAAAATATCATTTTCCCACCTCTTTTTCCACCGTTTCAATCCCTCTTTTTTTCCCTTTCAACCCCCCATTTTGTCCCTCTCACCACCCCACATTAGGCGTCCTCTCCTCCCCTCCCACCTATATCTTAGGTGATATCTTGCCAGTCATCCTCAGATATTAAAATTCGAATCACGTACCATCTTCTAGTCTTTATCAATCCTAGTGTCAATAACACTGGATCATGCTCGATAGCTCAATACTGGTTGAGCGTATGACACCTGCAGTTAAGCAACGGGAAGAGTGGCTTGTCTTTGGATGGACAGCCTGGAATGTTGAGTAACTCGAGGTGTGCCTTTAGATAAGCAACAGAGATCTTGGTTTACCTTTGGATGTATTGGCCGTCTAGAATGTCACCAAAAGTGCACCAAAAATTCTTCAAGTTTCCAATTTTGTTCTCAAAGTCCGCATGCCACAAAATTCAACACAGTCAAGTCCAAAATTTAACTTTCGTTTCACTCGATCAATCTCATTTATATTATCAGGATATTGATGACGATGACATAATCAGGGATTGGATTTGTTTAATCGGATGTAAATCCTGCAGCAGGAAATCACCAGGCTGTTGGCATGCGATTTGATATTACCAATCAAGCTTAGACCAGAGCCATATGTTGTTGCTGGTGTTGTTGTTGTAGCGGTGTAGCTATACCGAGGGGGGGGGGGGGGGGGAACCAATTATCCAAGCGAACTCGAGTCCGGTAATTGTAACCATTAACCAATTATGAAAGGAACTCCAATATAGTTCAGATAGAATTCTGTGTGACTTATGGGGGTGACCTTCCTATGGTGGTGGGTCGAAGAATGGAATGGAATGTTATTTCACAAAACAAATTGAAATACTAAAAAATCTAAAAATAAATTACTTAAAGCTTAGGTGACCATAACCACTGAGCTCAACAAAGTTGTAGGGTGTAACGTAGGTAATACCTATGTTACACCTAGGTGATGTTCGGATTCTACAGGTAATTAAGTAGGTACCAATAAATAAATTCGATGAAAATTATTGATGTATGACGTATGACCAATATCCTATAGGGGATCCCAGAAGTGTATGAACAAATTTTTCCATAGATGCTGAGTTGTTCTACATATAGACATAAGGTTTCACACATACCGTCGACTGAAACCGTCCAGACTGCCTCGACAACATAGATTCACCTCGTTGATCGACGGCCGTCGACGGTGTGGACATAGCTTTTAATACTAGCTTTAAGGTCAGCTCCCATGGCGAAGTGGTCACTGCGCTCGCCTTGCACGCGGGAGACCCGGGTTCGATTCCCGGCGGAGTCAAGAAATTTGTATCTGATTCACAGAATTCTATACCATTTTTCTTGGTTTTTGAGTAAGTACCTAGGTACCACATTTTTTTGGACAGACAGGAAAATTGCCTAACACAATTACTTAGGTAGGTACACAAAAGAAATTAACTTAGAAAACCCCTACACCTATAAAACAGCAATAGCGCATTGAATGCACTAGTTCCCGATAGGTCACTGATGTTAAGCAACGTTGCACGTGGTTGATATCCGGAAGGGTGAAACCTCTATCACTAAAAAGCTAAAACCCTCACTACCTAGTAATACAGTGACATACTAAATTCCTATCAAACAAATTAGATGACCAACCTACCAAAGTAGAAATCTAGGTACCTACGTATTTACAGCACGATTTACAAGAAAGTCACCGGAAAAAATAGAAAGTAATTAATACTTAATTACCACGAAAAATTTACATGAGATTTAACAAAAAATTTACACACAAAATTTATTTTTTGACGAAAAATGGAAGAAAAAGTTCGGAAAAACTTTCACACGAACCGACTAGCACGGAGGTCAAAACTCGACTGAAAAAAAAGCGGCGGAAGAAAAAAGAGAGATGATAAAAAAAGTTGCACTCGCGCTCAGGCTAATGAGATATGGCGGCGCTTAGCGCTAGTGCTACGTGATTTGTAGCGCTAAATCGCGTCCGCGCTAATTTTTGTCTACCTAGTTAAAATTCCGCGCTAAATTTCTGATGAGCGGGGCCACAAAGTGAGTATAAATATAAACTCGGTTTAAGTTTAACTCTTGGATTAAAGCAATCTGATTGGTTGAAAATTTTGAAATCAACCAATGAGATTGACTGATTGATCCGAGAGTTAAACTTGGACCGATTCTAGCTGTTGAAAGGTTACCTCTTGGGCCGGCCAATCACTATCAGGTAGACCTGACAGGTACACCTGATCAGGTCTACCTGATAGTGAGTGGCTGGCCTTACATAAAATAATGAAGCATTTCTTTCAACTTCGCATCATAGAAATTCCTATCATTTTATTCTGGCTTGAAACAAAGAAGTAAATAAATTTATTGAAGAGAGAAAAAAATCTGGTTTCTAATGAGGGGCTGATTTTTTTTTTATTTATTTTTTTTTTTATTAATAATATATTTTTTATTTAGGTATTTATTTATTTCATAAGAATAAATAAATGGAATTTTATTGAGAAGTGTATAAATACCAAAAAGTTTGTTCTATAAAGCGAGGAGACAGATAAAAAAGAAGATGGAATTGAGAGAGAGAGAGGGGGGGAGAAAGAAAGATAGGAGGGAGAGAGAGGGTAATAAATTTGAGGATATAGATAGAGAAAGATGTTGGTGTTATTTTATAAGATATTTATTATTATTGTAGCAAATCACATTTGGCATTTTGAATTATCAGTAAAAAGTAGATATGGAAGAAAAAGAGATAGAGATATAGGAGAAGGAGAGAGAAGGAAAGGGGTGAGAGATTTCGTTAAAAATTAGCTACATAAATTCTGCTCAAAAACATAAAAAAAAATCTTGTTATCCCTAATCTCTCTCTCTCTCTCTCTCTCTCTCTCTCTCTCTAAAGAGAGATCACGTTATAAGCCAACTGACATGCATACTCCTGTGAAATTTTCACCCCTGGGGACCTTTGCAAGGCGGCCGCTATGATGATCACATCCTGAAGTACAAGGTCAGACAAACTCTTGTCCTGTACTTTCACCTTCCCAAAAAAAGGTTAAAATAGGTATTTGTTCCTATAAAGTTGTTTATTTATTTTCAGACTTTTGTACCTAGGTGGAAAAGAGAATTTTTCTTCCAAACAAGTGCACGAGTAATGAATAGAGATATGGACAGTTGGACAAAATTCGACTGAGGGGGTAAAGGCTAACTTTTCAGTCTCATTCCAACATCAGTTTAAACGAGGTAGGTATAAATTCTTCTTCGCCTTTTCCCGTGTACAGGCGGGGTCGGCGTTTTTCGTCAGTCCTATTAGAGTCATTGCTTTGGGCTGACATTTGGTTTTCGCTACAAACTTTACGAGTGGATGCCCTTCGCACTCAGCCTTTGCTATTTCTTTAGCAAGGGAAATTTCAGGCTGGGGTACTCCCTGTTTCACGTCCCTTCAGCGGCCCCAGCCAGACTTTAGTATAAATTCTATTCTAAGCAATAAAGGATAAGTGAGCCAGCCTAGTTAGCTTAGTTGGTGCGCGTCTGCCTTGTAAGCGCTAGGCCGCGGGTTCGATTCCCGCCCGGGGCGGATTTTATCCTGATGGGATAATGTTCCTGCGTCTGCCTTGTAAGCGCTAGGCCGCGGGTTCGATTCCCGCCCGGGGCGGATTTTATCCTGATGGGATAATGTTCGGGTGGCGCGTCTGCCTTGTAAGCGCTAGGCCGCGGGTTCGATTCCCGCCCGGGACGGATTTTATCCTGATGGGATAATGTTCGTTCTCGAAACGGCTGGCTTTCTCCTATCCTGTCTTCCTTCTCTCTTCGATTTCGGGACGATAAGACCGGAACGGCTGGCTTTCTCCTATCCTGTCTTCCTTCTCTCTTCGATTTCGGGACGATAAGACCATAGCAGTTACAGTTCCCCCTGGCTTTCTCCTATCCTGTCTTCCTTCTCTCTTCGATTTCGGGACGATAAGACCATAGCAGTTACAGTTCCCTCTGTGTTCCTATCCTGTCTTCCTTCTCTCTTCGATTTCGGGACGATAAGACCATAGCAGTTACAGTTCCCTCTGTCGGCAGGCTTTCTCCTATCCTGTCTTCCTTCTCTCTTCGATTTCGGGACGATAATCGCTTTCTCCTATCCTGTCTTCCTTCTCTCTTCGATTTCGGGACGATAAGACCATAGCAGTTACAGTTCCCTCTGTCAACTTTCTTCCACCTGGCTTCCTTCTCTCTTCGATTTCGGGACGATAAGACCATAGCAGTTACAGTTCCCTCTGTCAAACCTCTTTAAAATGGTTCGATTCCCGCCCGGGGCGGATTTTATCCTGATGGGATAATGTTCGTTCTCGGAACGGCTGGCTTTCTCCTATCCCTCTCTTCCTTCTCTCTTCGATTTCGGGACGATAAGACCATAGCAGTTACAGTTCCCTCTGTTAAACCTCTTTAAAAAAATTCCTTCTCTCTTGATTTTGGGACGATAAGACCATAGCAGTTACAGTTCCCTCTGTCAAACCTCTTAACAAAAAAATACATGTGTTTTTTTTATTCAGGACGATAAGACCATAGCAGTTACAGTTCCCTCTGGCAAACCTCTTAAAAAAAAAACCTTTTTGAGGATGTACATAGAATCGGGGTATAAGGTATAACGGGTCAAGGTCACCATACACACCGTGCAGTGTTATTTTCCAAGGTCTTCGCTCCCGGAAGTTTTCAAGGTTAGAAGAATCCAGGACACAAACTTGTATTGAGCGTTCCACTTACAATTACAGTTCCCTCTGTCAAACCTCTTAAAAAAAACCTTTTTGAGGATGTACATAGAATCGGGGTATAACGGGTCAAGGTCACCATACACACCATGCAGTGTCATTTTCCAAGGTCTTCGCTCCCGGAAGTTTTCAAGGTTAGAAGAATCCAGGACACAAACTTGTATTGAGCGTTCCACTTACCTCCGCACTCCCCAATATTCAAAGTTCCACTGGTCCCTGCTTCTCCCTAACTGTTATTATATTATTATTATTTTTCGGGTACACGCCCTTTCTTAATAACTGCTTTTCAAAAGCGTCGGGGGGGTTAAGGGCGTATGTTCATAATTATGTTTAATTCCCTGCTTCCCCTAACTGTTATTATATTATTATTATTTTTCAGGTACACGCCCTTTCTTAATAACTGCTTTTCAAAAGCGTCGGGGGGGTTAAGGGCGTATGTTCATAATTATGTTTAATTGACTGAACGGAGTGAAGTTTGAGTTTATAGTCTTCAAATTACCTCTGTGAAAATAGCTTAAGTTTTAGGTATTTTGACGATTTTGTATCGAGTTTGTCTCTCAGCTCTCAGTTCTATGCGGTTTCAAGTCATCGTTTCCCTCTATCGTCACTCCTCTCTAGGAGTTTCCGTGTTCGATGCTCTATGCCAGGGATTTCCAACTTCCAATGTGTATGCGGGCCACATGATACAGTGGTAGGTACTTCGCAGGCCACATACACAGGGGAGCAGGCCTGCATCCAAGATTTTCTTGAAGGGATGGAAGGTAGATGTTCCATTTTCGGAGTTCCCCTTATTGTAAAAGAGAAAATCAAGTCCGAGGGGGCCCATCCTAAAAGCTTCGGGGTCCACAAAAAAGGTCAGGCGGGCCACATGCACTAGTCGGAAATCGCTGCTCTGCGCGCTATGTATGCTCTCCGTTCCACTCTTGTTTTTAGCCTCAGGTACATTAACGATTGTGTATCGAGTTTTTCTGTCTGTTTCGTTTGTTAGTTTGTTTGGTACAAAGGCTTCCCTCACTCGATTCCCAGAAAATACTAGCACAGTTCATTAAATGAAATAAGTCATAATTGAACAAACGTTAACCTCAAGTAACGGAAGTGTCAAGGAAGATCTACGAGAGGAGACTGCAGTGGTATGGACATGAAGAAAGAAGAGATGAGAGCTTCATAGTGGAATGAGTTGAGAGAATGGAAGTGAGGGGGAGAAAAGGGTGAGGGAGACCGAAAAAAGGTGGAAAAATTGTGTGAATGAAGACCTGCGTGAGAAAAATGTATCAGGACATGAGGTACACAACAGGGCTGCCTGGAAGAGAGACTGACAAGAAACGCCGACCCTATTTAAGTAGGAAAAGCCTAGGAAGAAGAAGGAGGGAGGATTGGTAGGTATATGGGGTAGGTATAGCTTTAAGATGGGGTACCTCTTATACAGGCCAAGCGGCTAGGGTCTACCGAGAACGGACAATCTTTCCCCGGCCTGGATTCGAACCCAGCAATCTCAGGAGAATCAGGCGACCAATTGACCACAAAGATATGAACCACTTGACGACAAAGGTGTGGATTTACAAGATCTTTAAGAGCTCGTTTATTTTTATAGGCCATTTCAGGCCGGGCTAAGTTCATGCAGCTCATTTCAATTCTTAGCTATAATATAGCCAGTGGCAGTGGCGTGTGGTGATATTTTCAAAAGTGGAAGCTATATAAACCGATATACAGTACATACATATATTATGTTACCGACAATCTATCTATAGAATACGTAGTCATTCCATGAAATGCCTAGAGTTCTTAGGCAAAGTGTATATTATTTTTGGTCACATTAGGCATTCTATAGAATACCTAGGTATTCTACGGAATGCCGGTAACACATATACCGATCTGCTGGTGGTCTTAGAATCCAGGTTGAATAATCAGTTACAATTATACTTTTTTTGCTAAGTGGTAAGTACGGGGTAAGGAAAATCCCCTGGAGAGAGGACGTAGCGATGCTTCCCCAGTTTCCATGGAGTGATACACGGCTGGTTCAGCTAGTTGAAAAAAAAAATATAGAAAAAAAATCTTGCATTTCAAGAGGGTAGCCCAGCCAGACTAACTCAACAATCGTAATCAACTTCTAGAGTTCTAGACTGTCCCCAGTTAATCACCCATCCGGATTCTAAACACTCGCAACGTTGCTTAACTTCAGTGATCCATTGGGACCATCGGGGACTGGTGGATTCAATGTGCTATCGTCACTACATGCTGTCGGCTGGTTAGTTCTATTTTTTCTTCAATTTACAACAGGCCCATTGACACGCACGGGGTGTTGTAATATGAAGAAGGTATAAAACTAACAATAATGTATCTCAGCTACTTTCTTACTTTTCTACCTGCAGTAATGTATCCAACCGCACTTCATCAACACACCAGGGGGGCCGAAAATGAAGAGGAGTTCAAAAAGGAAAATTTTGAATCAGAAAAAACCGGTTCAATTTTAACATTTGTTTGATTTAAAAAATATAATAATAATAATAAACAAGGACAATGTGACAATTTATTAAGGAAGAAAATAAAAACCCATATGGCCAAGAACATAATCTCGGGTTATACATTTTTTTTTTTTTGTTAATTCTTTAAATATTTACTTTCCGTGTCCTTGTCCTCTTCTTTCTCATCAAATCTTTCTTCCCCAGTAATTTGAGACGTACTTTAAATAAAAGGGTACCTATTTAGAAAAAAAAATGCAATCCTCATTGTACCCATGTATATGTGTAGCTATAGCTATGCAGATTGCAGCTTTAAAGTGGAATCTGCTGTAGTGTCAGTCACAATTAGGGGGACTTTACGATGACAGGGCAACTTCAGGTTGACAGGGTGACTTTGGGGTGAGAGGTAACTTTAGGGCGAGAGGGTGACTTTAAAATATGTGCATGACAGTGGGATTTGTGTGTCACTGAAGATGAGATGTTGACGTGGGAATGCGTCCATGACTCTTTGGTGACATTTTGACGTTTCATTTTGATTGCGCTTTCTAAGCAATCACCCCAGGGCTGATTGAGAGACTGACGAAAAACGCAGACCCCGTCTGTACACAGAAAAGGCGAAGAAGAATACCAATCTAATGAAGCTTTTTTTTACCTTCATCCCACCCTATATAAAGTTTTAAGTTGTAGACTTTTTGACATAGGTATTACCGAGATTTCCTGAATGCTACATAGAGTGAGGAGGAAGTTTTGGTAATATTTTCATAATCACAAAGGGCAATATTGTGCAAATAAAACAGCTGAGATTGACTTGATAACACAACCCCCCTGTATGTTTTTGTAGATTTTGGAGATAGAAAAAACGGGCTTCATTTACATCCAGCTGAAGGTCGAATCCCAAAGTCACCGACGAAAATTTGCACATATTAAAATTTCCAAGTACCTACCTAATAGGTACACAAAGAGGTAATGATCCAAGTAATAGGTACCTACTAGGTAGACTCATGAGCCAAAAGCCAAAACCAACCAAATCAGAGGAACGAATGAAATTTTGTTTTGATCTGTAGGTTAGGTACATCACACCACATTGCATACCCAAGTACCATGGTACAATACACGGCGTTTTATACTAAATCATACCAATCCCGTATGATCAATCGAGCTCAGGGGGTTTGAACTTTGGCGTAGTTGTACGAGTAGACTCGGGGGGATAAAACTTTTTTATGGTTTCCAAATTTGTATATTAATGATTTCCAAATTTGTATAGATTCGTATTAGCAGTTACAATTCCCTCATCAAACCTCTTTAAAAAAAAAAAAAAAAAAAAAAAAAATAAAAGACGATTTTGTATATCGAGTTTGTCTCTCAGCTCTCAGTTCTATGCGGTTTCAAGTCTTCGTTTCCCTCTATCGTCACTTCTCTCTACGAGTTTACGTGTTCGATGCTCTATGCCAGGGACACCGAGGTTGTCTCTCAGTTCTCAGTTCTATGCGGTTTCAAGTCTTCGTTTCCCTCTATCGTCACTTCTCTCTACGAGTTTACGTGTTCGATGCTCTATGCCAGGGATTTCCAACTTCCAATGTGTATGCGGGCCACATGATACAGTGGCAGGTACTTCGCAGGCCACATAAACAGGGGAGCAGGCCTGCATCCAAGATTTTCTTGAAGGGATGGAAGGTAGATGTTCCATTTTCGGAGTTCCCCTCATTGTAAAAAAAGAAAATCAAGCCCGAGGGGGCCCATCCTAAAAGCTTCGCGGTCCACAAAAAAGGTCAGGCGGGCCACATATGTATAATATGTGGCCCGTGGGGCACAAGTCGGAAATCACTGCTCTGCGCGCTATGCTCTCCGTTCCACTCTTGTTTTTAGCCTCAGGTACATTGACGATTGTGCATCGAGTTTTGCTGTCTGTTTCGTTTGTTAGTTTGTTTGTTACAAAGGCTTTCCTCACTCGATTCCCAAAAAATACTAGCACAGTTCATTAAATGAAATAAGTTATAATTGAACAAACGTAACCTCAGTGGTGTGGTTGCAGTGGTTTGAATAGAACGGCGGACTTCGAATCTAGAGGTTGGTGGTTCAAGTTCAAAATAGAGTCCGTTATTTTAAAGAAGCCTTTATTAGGCTCTGAGCCCTTTCTCAGAGCCTTTATTAGGTGTCCCTCTTACTGAGATTCCGCGTTATGATTAAACCTAGGTCAAATGGTAAACACAATTGCAATTTAAACTAACAGTACACATACCAACATGCTCATTTTAGCAACCTACTCAACGTATTATGTACTCAAGCGCGACATTATGTACTTAAGCGCGACATTTTTATTTGATTTTCCATGGGTTTTTCATTTCCCTGCCATGCTGCTATGTTATCTTTGCCATAACATCTAACAGCTTGTGTGCATAGCTTGCATACTATGCGAGTATGCGTGCACTTTCAAGGTAAAAAAAAAAAAATAATAATAATAAGGATAAAAAACTGGTAGCAGAAAAGCTGGTACTTTTAACGCTTCTAGTAACATCCATAACTCTTTCATATCTATAGCCATTGTATACTAACTTTTTTTTATAACGCCTATGTTATAATATTATGTTCCTTGTGGTTTTCAATGGGCATTGAAACTTCCAGTCGATAAAAAACTGGTAGCAGAAAAGCTGGTAGTTTTAACGCTTCTAGTAACATCCATAACTCTTTCATATCTCTAGCCATTGTATACTAACTTTTTTTTATAACGCCTATGTTATAATATTATGTTCCTTGTGGTTTTCAATGGGCATTGAAACTTCCAGTGGATTATTTATTGTCTCATTTGTTTGTTTAAAGACTTTGAACGCTAGTATTTAATATTTTTATTTATACCTATCTAAGTTAGGTGAGTATGTGTGTGCGTGTATAGGATATACCATGTTTATACTACCAGCATAGGACTGAAAAGTCCCTTTACTCTCGCAGTCGAAACAAGGCCGGGCAAGGTGTAGTGTGTAGGTACCTAACCAGAAAGAGAGAGAGAGAGAGAGAGAGAGAGAGAGAGAGAGAGAGAGAGAGAGAGAAACATTTTTTTTATGGAAAAAAAAAACAAAAAAAAACATCTACACCGTAGCCCTGTGAGCCAAAATCTCATAATTATCTATATCAAAAGTTAAAATATAATTTAGAAAGGTAAAGGGAGGGGGAGGAAGAGTAAGATGAGGAGAAGAAGTAGACAAAGAAGAAGAAGAAGAAGAAGAGGAGGAGAAAGAAGAAGAAGAAGAGGAGAAAGAAGAAGAAGAAGAAGAGGAGGAGAAAGAAGGAGAACAAGATAAGCAAGATAAGAGTAAGAGAAGAAAGGGCAGGGGGAGGAGGTTAAAGATAGGGGAGGGGAAAGAAGGAGGAGGAGGAGAAAGAGGGCGAAATAAGAGTTGAAGAAAATAAGGAGGAGGAGAATTGGAGGAGGAGAGCGAGAAGGAAGGGGGACATGTTCCTATTGTCCCCCCCCTGAAGTACTGTACCCAATTTTTACGTGTTTTTTTTTCTTTTTTTTCAAGCAAATTTGATAGTTAGCTCTATTATTGTTGGTTTTGCATTGTTGGTGGATTTGTAATGTTTTTATTATGAAGTGGCGAGTTGTTACAGCTGCCGCTGTATTGTATTCATGATAGCCCAGGCTCTCCACACACAGATCGAGAGCAGGGGCGTATTTAAGGGGCCTAGGGACCCGAGGGGCAAGGGGCACGGACCCCCTTCAGGCGTTTATTTTGTTTCTACTCTCCTCACATGGGTTGAGAGGAGGGCCGTATTTAGGGCGGCCTAGGGGGCGCGGGCCCCCCCTTAGGCTTTTATTTTTGTTCTTTTACTGTAGGCTGAGAGAGGGAGAGGGAGGGGGAGAGAGAGAGAGAGAGAGAGAGAGACTAGCTTCCATCAACTATTCAAAAACTTGGAATCACTGTGTTTTAACTTTTCGTCTTTGGTAAAAGATGTTTGATAGCAAAAAGCAAAATGGGAAGAGAGCGAAGATAGAGGGAGGGGGAGGAAGAGTAAGATGAGGAGAAGAAGTAGACAAAGAAGAAGAAGAAGAAGAAGAGGAGGAGAAAGAAGGAGAACAAGAGGAGGAGGAGGAGGAGAAAGAAGGAGAACAAGATAAGCAAGATAAGAGTAAGAGAAGAAAGAGCAGGGGGAGGAGGTTAAAGATAGGCGAGGGGAAAAAGGAGGAGGAGGAGGAGGAGGAGAAAGAGGGCGAAATAAGAGTTGAAGAAAATAAGGAGGAGGAGAATTGGAGGAGGAGAGCGAGAAGGAAGGGGGATTAGGAAGAGGGATGAGTGAGCAATATTTAGACGGGAACTGACAGCAACATGTCACCAGGCAAGGTATTAGACTAAGCTCCCATCAAAATCCCCTCTGAAAAAAGTACGTAGGTAGGGTGAGTGTACCATTTATTCGCCCACCTAAAAAACGTACCATTTATTGGCCCACCTGTACCATACGCCACATAAGTCTGAACTGATAAACTGGATTAAAAGAATAGAAAATTAATTTATTTGTCTTATTTAGCCGCCATCTTGTCCATCTGTAATATAGCTTCAAAATAAAAAGACAAACAACTTTCTAATTTATTGTTATTAGAAATTTTTAATCGGAAACGAGATATTCTCAAAAAACCCCTTTTTTTGGCCGCCATTTTGAAAAAAAGGCCGCCATTTTGTTCGTATACATGGTTTTCGGTGTCACCCCTTCCTAAAAGTTTTATATGGTCTAAATAAAGGTCCATGCCAAATTTGGTGCTTTCCTGACGAAATGCAGCTTTTTTGACGTTAGGCCACCGACTATGAGTGATTGTCCGATTTTTACCAAATTGTTACAGTCGCGTCCTTGGACCATACCGGGATAGCATACCAAATTTCATCGCTCTAGGAAGATGTGTTAAGCTTAATACGAATCTATAGGTACAAATTTGGAAATCATGAATATATAAATTTGGAAATCATGAATATACAAATTTGGAAATCATAAATATACAAATTTGGAAATCATAAAAAGGTTTTAGCCCCCCCCGAGGCCCCGAGTCTACTCGTACAACTACGCCAAAGTTCAAACCCTTTGAGGTCGATTGATCATACGGGATTGGTATGATTTAGCATAAAACGCCGTGTATTGTACCATGGTACTTGGGTATGCAATGTGGTGTGATGTTCCTAACCTATATGTACAGATCAAAACAAAATTTCATTCCTTCCTCTGATTTGGTTGGTTTTGGCTTTTGGCTCATTAGTCTACCTATAGTCAGCTCCCATGGCGTAGTGGTCACTGCGCTCGCCTTGCACGCGGGAGACCCGGGTTCGATTCCCGGCGGAGTCAAGAAAGGAGGAGGAGGAGAAGAAGAAGAAGAAGGAGGAGGAGGAGGAGGAGGAGGAGGAGGAGGAGGAGAAGAAGAATGAGGAGGAGGAGAAGGAGGAGAAGAAGGAGGAGGAGGAGGAGAAGGAGGAGGAGGAGGAGGAGGATGACATTAATGATAGGATAGTTTAATATCGGAGCTTAATACAAGCTTGCATCATTCATCAACTTACATTCACACCTGTTTACCTGTTACCTTTCAAAAACACTTTGATACTCTCTAAAGTCTAAGGTCTTATCGTCCCAAAATCGAAGAGAGAAGGAAGACAGGATAGAACTCTCCCTCCCTTTTCTCTCTTCAATACTCCTTTTTTGTCTATTTCTGGAGGGCGGGGAGAAAGCAACAATAAAATTTACACCTATTCTATACCAAATACATAAGACCTTGTTTAGACTGATGCGGGAGTAAAGGGACTTTGGCAGTATAAACAGGGTAGGTATATTCTATTCCTCCCTCTCTCTCTCTCTCATATCCTCTCTTCATTACTCCTTTTTGTCTATTTCTCCTTGTCTCTTCCCTCTCTCTATCTCTCTTAAAGTACTCCCTCCCTTTTTCCTTTTCTTTCGTCTCCTCTCTTCCCTCCCTCTCTCTCTCTCTCTCTCGCTGAAAAGAGGCTGGATAGTGTAAAATACATACCCATTGAGTAAGCATACCTAGATATTATGAAAAATCTGCACCCCCCCTCCCCTTAGATGAAAGAGTACGATATACCCCATTCAGTATAGTTACCTATTTTGCACCCCCACCAGATGAAAGGGTAGTATGGTGCACCCCATTCAGTATAGTTACCTATTTTGCACCCCCCACCCGATGAAAGAGTAGTATGGTGCACCCCATTCAAAATCCTCACCCATAGAGCACACCATTAGAAAGATTAATTTGTTAGGTCCTTTTGTATTATTTGTACCTACTTAATTACCTATCTTGTACATGTAGTTTATAACTTTTGTATTCTATGTATCTTGTATGAAGTTTGTAACTTTGTATGGCGTTGAATACTTTGATGAGCTTCAATACACCTGGCTTTGTATGTTGATCAGGGCCTTTCTCGGTCTAACGTGGGCCCCAGGGCCAACTCCAAAGGCCCTCGCAAACAATTTACAAACAAAATGCTATATATACCTACTTATTTATCTCCCCGAAATGGAAGAGATTAGGAGGGCAGGATAGGAGAAAGCCAGCCGTTCCAAGAACGAACGAAACTTGTCCGTTTAGGATAAAGGGGGGGGGGTAACTGTCCTTGGTTGTCTAGTTGGCTCCATTTTTAATGGCAAAATTGTTGATATCGAAAAAGTTCCAAGGTTTGCTATGGAATCGAACCCTAGACGTAATAGCCTTCCAAGCCAGACTGGCCGCGGGGCAAATTTGTTCGGCCGAAGCCCCCTCTGTAATCGGCCCTGATCTTGAAAAGTACAAGTATCTTGATGATCCTTTGACCTTTGATTCCTTTGTATGTTTTGATGAATAGCTCAGAATAGCGTTTGATGCGTTTGTGTAAAATTCGTTCTAACCAAAACGCATAGAGCACACAAAGTCACAAAGAAAACTAATAAAATTGGATAATTGATTCGCCTGATAATTATCTAGGTATCTACGTATATCAGGGGCTCAGGGGGCCTTTTGGGAGCCTTTTTTTCATTGAACACAAAGTCACAAAGAAAACTAATTGGATAATTGATTCGCCTGATAATTATCTAGGTATCTACGTATATCAGGGGCTCAGGGGGCCTTTTGGGAGCCTTTTTTTCATTGAATATTGGCATACAAACGAGTAGGTGCATTTTAGATTTTTTCTTGTCTACCTACATAGATTTTTTTTTTCCCACGTCAAAGTTTACCTAGATAGGTATGACTGAGTATGATAGAACTATGTAATATAAAGAAACATTATCTGGCCCTGACTCTATCTAAAAAAAAAAAAAAAAAAAACCAAACCCTTGTAGCACAAAATCACAAACAAAAAACAAAA
>NW_007377572.1:304339-319328 GCF_000475195.1 Diaphorina citri
AGGAGGAGGAGGAGAAAGAGGGCGAAATAAGAGTTGAAGAAAATAAGGAGGAGGAGAATTGGAGGAGGAGAGCGAGAAGGAAGGGGGATTAGGAAGAGGGATGAGTGAGCAATATTTAGACGGGAACTGACAGCAACATGTCACCAGGCAAGGCATCAGACTAAGCTCCTATCAAAATCCCCTCTGGAAAAAGTACGTATGTAGGTATTTATATAGGGGAGCTGAGAGGTACCTAACCCCTCAGATAATCATATGGGGATTGGTAGAGTAAACCCTCCAGAGCCATGGGACTATTCGTTAGAACATAGGTACCTATGTACACATCAATTTTGTATAAGAGGGTACATAGGTATGTATTACATGTACATATAATTATGTATAGGAGGGTACGCAGGTTTTATAGTACGTGGGAAGGAGAGGTAATCTCTTTTGATTGAAGACAGGCCAGACAGACTTATATAGGTACCTATTGGGGGGATAAATCATACCTTAAAGATTTTTTTCTACAAAGGTGCATTATCCATAAATGAATCGTTCCCAGGAAAAAGGGTCTATGTTATTTTTGCTACTAACTGACATAGGCCACATAGGCCCTTTTTTCTCCAGAGGTTTGAATGACGGAACTATAACAACAGAGGCCTTATTGTCCTGCGTTCGAGAGGGAAGAAGGACAGGATATTAAAAAGCCGCAGCCGTTCCGAGAACGAACCTTACCTGGTTTCAAATAGAGTTAAGCCCTATGTCACTGCAACCTGATTAGTTGTGACGTGGTCGACATAAATCGAACCCACAAACGTCCGAGATAGATCTTTGAACGCCCCCTCAAAACCCAAAACACTCCATTATTTTTATTAATCAAAAAATATCCATCTCCAATCATTACTCCATGTTTGAATGCAATGCTTTCTATGTGTGTTTGACAAAACATGTTTGTTTGTTGTTTGAACAGAGCCGTATGTCTGGAGATAACCATCAGGTTTTATCCCAGACAGTGTGTCTGCGTTCTGCACCTTTCAATAGAGAAAAATCTGGTGTGAACATCACACGACGTCCTATTTTGCGTCAACCTTTTTGCAAATATGTCATAGGTACTTATTTACTTACTACGAAGAGGATGGCTATGGACCTATGGACCCTATGGTCAGCATTCAGATACCGTACCTGGACCACACAATGATAAAACAAATCATGAATTCTTTGTGGTAAAGCAGAGCTTCCTCACAACTTTTGTGGGTATCTGCATTAGGTACTAAGTGCCTCCTTTACACTCTTTACAGTTGGTAACAGTTGTCCTCACGACCTCACGAGGCTGGAATGCAGCCCGAACTCCAAGCACAGACAGAACCGAAAAAAAAAAACAAAAAAAATTATAGGGGAGCTGAGAGATACCTAACCCCTCAGAGAATCATATGGGGATTGGTAGAGTAAACCCTCCAGAGCCATGCGACTATCGTTAGTACATAGGTACCTATGTACACGATTTTGTATAGGAGGGTACATAGGTATGTATTACATGTACATATAATATTATGTATAGGAGGGTACGCAGGTTTTATAGTAGATATGTGGGAAGGAGAGGTAATCTCTTTTGATTGAAGACAGGCCAGACAGACTTATATAGGTACCTATTGGGGGGATAAATCATACCTTAAACAAAAAAAAACATCTACACCGTAGCCCTGTGAGCCAAAATCTCATAATTATCTATATCAAAAGTTAAAATATAATTT
This sequence comes from Diaphorina citri, assembly GCF_000475195.1. NCBI lineage: Eukaryota > Metazoa > Arthropoda > Insecta > Hemiptera > Psyllidae > Diaphorina > Diaphorina citri. The sequence goes on from NW_007377572.1 coordinate 306,070, forward strand.
AATACCTTAAATAAAGAGGGGACAGACAGGCAGACAGACAGGCAGACAGACAGACGAACGACAGACGCCATTCGTCAAATCAAAAGTTGAAACTTTTAATAATTAAGTAGCCTATCACAATCTGATAATTAATCCGAGTGTTAAACTTCCGAGTATAAACTCATTCTGTGGGCCCCTTCAATGTGATATCCATAAGCCATGAAAATTATCAAGTTCCTTTAAATTCCCGGCCCTGACCTGGGAAGAATATTAGTATATGTATAAATGTATTTACGAGGAAAAGATATAAAGATATAAAATAAGCAAGATAATATTTAATATATTAAATTGAATAAGCAAGATAATTTCGTCTCATTAGACACACCCTTGATCATTTGAGAAATTAGAGAGTCATTTTGAGACTAGAAAATCATTTTGGGGAGTCGCTTTTCAGCTTTCAAAGTCACCAGGAAAAAACACAGGAAAGGAGGAGCTTTACCGATGCACCCCTATTACAGGAAACGAAAACTTTCAATTTTCGCTGATGAGTGCTGTCTGACTTCAATAGAAAATGCTGATGCTGGAGGAAGAGGAGGAGGAGGAGAAGAAGAAGAAGAAGAAGAAGAAGAAGAAGAAGAAGAAGGAGGAGGAGGAGAAGAAGAAGGAGGAGGAGGAGAAGGAGGAGGAGAAGAAGAAGAATGAGAAGGAGGAGGAGGAGGATGACATTAATGATAGGATAGTTTAACATCGGAGCTTAATACAAGCTTGCATCATTCATCAACTTACAATCACACCTGTTACCTTTCAAAAACACTTTGATACTCTCTAAAGTCTAAGGTCTTATCGTCCCAAAATCGAAGAGAGAAGGAAGACAGGATAGAGGAAAAAAGGGAAAACGAAAAAGCAACGAAAGCCCCATCTCGGTTTCGTTTAATGTTTTGTCTTTTTTGTCGAAATTTATTCAACTCACGAGGTTAGATACTGATTTGAGCGCATTACATACTAGGAAAGCTTTCTGTAGCCTTTAACCCTTGATGGAGTGAGAACCTCCTCAGTGATTATAGTTCCCTCTTCTAATGGACCCCACCTAAACTAGTGTCAAAAATTAGATCAGAAATTATTTGTTGTAAAGCAGAGCTTTTTTCAAAACTTCTGTGGATATCACATAAGTGCCGTCTTTGCAATCAATTTCCATATTTCAGTAATCTTTTTACACTGGTGATGCCGCCACTGGTCGCTACTTGATTAAAGTAGCTACTAGTGTCAGAAAGAGATTACCTCACTAATCTAGGCCAGCGCGGGTTAAGGCAATATACTGCGGATAGGGACTAATATACAGGGGGGACTTATAACGTAGATACCTACTCGTTATAGTAAGAGTATACTTTGGGGAAGAGAAACATACAGGGTGAGAACAATGACTAGGTTTTCTCGGTATTTGGGGGGCAGTCCTCTGACTGCTAAGGTCATAAACTTTTATGTCTTTCAGATGGATTTTTCTGAAAGCTGATGGCTTTCTCCTATCCCTAGCGCGTCTGCCTTGTAAGTGCTAGGCCGCGGGTTCGAATCCCGCCTGGGGCGGACTTTATCCTCAACGCATAATGATCGTTCTTGGAACGGCTGGCTTTCTCCTATCCTGTCTTCCTTCTCTCTTCGCTTTCGTGACGATAAGACCTTGGCAGTTACAGTTTCCTCTATCAAACCTCCAAAAAGAGAGGGGATTTTCCTGTCTTCATAGTAAGATCCAAAATATTTAATTTATATTTAATGAACTCCCCATCCGTGGCAAAAGCTCCGGCTTTTACGGATGGGTATACCATTTGTTGAATATTTATTTAATTGAGAGATAGAGATTTGTACTGAACAGTAATAAATGGAAACTTCATAAATAAAAAATAGTGTTCTGTGGTGGTACCGCCCACCCTGTATAATGGAAACACACTTTTAGTTTCGAATTTTATTCAAATTTTGCTCTCGTTTCTTTGTTTTTTACGAGTTTTTGGGGATTTCCTTCTATCTTCTACAGCAGGGAAAGATGGTCTTGGTTTTATAAACAGAAATGTGCGGATAGTTATGCATACCTAGGTGGGGGGATTACCTCCTCCCTTTTCCCTCCCACTCCCTTCCTTTCCTCTCTCTCTCTCTCATATTCCCTTTTTGTCTATTCCTCCCTCTTTCTCTCTCTCTCTCTCTCTCTCTCTCTCATATTCCCTTTTTGTCTATTCCTCCCTCTTTCTCTCTCTCTCTCTCTCTCATATCCTCTCTTCATTACTCCTTTTTGTCTACTTCTCTTTGTCTCTTCCCTTTCTCTATCTCTCTTAAGGTACTCCCTCCCCTTTTCCCCCTCTCTTTCATCTCCTCTCTTCCCTCTCTCTCCTTCCCTCTCTCTCTCTCGCTGAACAGAGGCTGGATAGTGTAAAATACATACCCATTGAGTAAGCATACCTAGATATTATGAAAAATCTGCACCCCCCCTCTCCAATTGACTGGAATGAAAATTGCGTTATTTTAGAACTCTTCTTTTATTGGCCTTATTTCATACCCTCTCCCTCCCTTCCTCCTTAACCCTTCCTACCCCTCTTCCGTTATAGAAAAAGGCTTGCTTCGTTAGAGGAAATAAAAAGGAAGGAGAAAGGAGAGAGAGAGAGAGAGAGAGAGAGAGGAGGAGGAGGGGGGAAAGGGAGGCTCTCAACCAACATCTTGTTTATTCACTTGAAAATAAACAGTGATGAAATAAAAAGCAAAGGGGTAGAAAGAGAGAGAGAGAGAGGGAGGGAGAGAGAGAGAGAGAGAGAGAGAGAGAGAGAGAGAGAGAGAGAGAGAGAGAGAGAGGGAAAACAGGAATTTTCCAATTGACTGGAATGAAAATTGCGTTTTTTTAGAACTCTTCTTTTATTGGTCTTATTTCATACCCTCCCTTCCTCCTTAACCTTTCCTACCCCTCTTCCGTTATAGAAAAAGGCTTGCTTCGTTAGAGGAAATAAAAAGGAAGGAGAAGGGAGAGAGAGAGAGAGAGAGGAGGAGGAGGGAAAGGAAGAGAGAGAGAGGAGGGAAAGGAAGGGAGAGAGAGAGAGAGGAAGGGAGAGAGAGAGAGAGGAAGGGAGAGAGAGAGAGAGGAAGGGAGAGAGAGAAGAAGAAGGGGAGGGGAGGGAAAGGAAGGAAGGAGAAGGGAGAGAGAGAGAGAGAGAGGAGGGAAAGGCAGGGAGAGAGAGAGAGGAGGAGGAGGGAAATGAAGGGAGATAGAGAGAGAGGAAGGGAGAGAGAGAGGAGGAGGAGGGAAAGGAAGGGAGAGAGAGAGAGAGGAAGGGAGAGAGAGAAGAAGGGGAGAGGAGGGAAAGGCAGGGAGAGAGAAAGGATTGAGAAATATTTTCAGATTTTTTTTTTTAACATTAATTTTTACTCTCTATTACATTATCATATAAAAAAATATTTTCCAAAGACATTTTGCTGATTTTCATTTTTAACTATTACCTATCATTTAGTTTTCAATTAGGTTGTGGCGCTCACAACAACACTCAACACAAATAAAATCTTACATAGAAAACGCAGGTTCTCGTTTCTCCACAATTTCCATCTCACTCAAGATTTTTTGGCGCAATTAGGTGGCTAGGCGCAACTTTTAAAACCGGCGCTCAATCACCATCCAGACCAGATGACTTCACCAAACAAGTTGCACGCAAGATACTTGAAAGTTGCTTTTAACACGAGGCGACCTTAGTAGTATGCGTCAGTACGTCACTTTATCTAAACATAAGGCCAGCCACTCACTATCAGGTAGGCATGTGGAAGCTAATATAATCCAGGAGACGAAGAGTTTTTGCTGGACATAAATACTGTAGTCCAGGATTTTGTAACAGAAAAATTGAATTTCAACTATTTACTCTTCAGATGGACAGTAGCGAATCCCGCCGACGAACTTTGTTACTTTCTATTTTTTATATGACATTAATGCGGAGGAATTTCAGAAAATTCGCCTGCGTCGCGTGGCGATTTAATTAAATACTGTATGTAGTCCAGGATTTTGTAACAGAAAAATTGAATTTCAACTATTTACTCTTCAGATGGACAGTAGCGAATCCCGCCGATGAACTTTGTTACTTTCTATTTTTTATATGACATTAATGCGGAGGAATTTCAGAAAATTCGCCTGCGTCGCGTGGCGATTTAATTAAATTTGTTTAGTGTTCAGCTGAAATTAGAAGTAAAAAAAATGTAGATTATGTATCTAAAAACTAGGTGCGTCAAAAAATAATAATCCATTCAAGCCTGTCCTAACCCAGTAGGTACATATTACATAACCACAACCTCAGGCATATACTTTTTGCTGCGGTACGGTGGCTCAAGATTTTTTGGCGCAATTAGGTGGCTAGGCGCAACTTTTAAAACCGGGGCTCAATCACCATCCAGACCAGATGACTTCACCAAACAAGTTGCACGCAAGATACTTGAAGGTTGCTTTTAACACGAGGCGACCTTAGTAGTATGCGTCAGTACGTCACTTTATCTAAACATAAGGCCAGCCACTCACTATCAGGTAGACCTGACATATTATATAGAATAGAATATACCCTGTTTATACTACCAGAATGAGACTGAAAAGTCCCTTTACTCCCGCAGTCTACATATACGGCTGAAAAGGTCCGTCTGTCAGGTCTACCTGATACCTGATGAGTACATATATGTACTATCAGGTAGAACTGATTCTATCAGGTATACCTGACACCTGATCAGGTCTACCTGATAGTGAGTGGCTGGCCTAAGTATAAGGTAACATGATAAACAGGTCCAGACATTACTCATAACCAGAGAAGTTCAGAATATGGCACTTATTTTTCCAAAATATGGCATTTATTTGATCAAAACATGGCAAAATAAACAATTTTTTCAAGAATCAGAGGCAACTATTTTACATTTTTCCTTGGAACGTCAAATAAAAATTGAATTTTCAACCTTTGAAAATAATTTTTTGCTGTTTTGACTTCAGATTTGGATTTTTGAGGACTTCTTACATAGGAATCGACCTTTCATGCTAACAGTTTTCCCAAATGCATAACCACCATTTAAGTACGGTTCTTTTTTAGTACCTTTTTTTCTTTTTTTTTTGTTCTTAAAGTTTTATATTTTACCCTAAAATGCTTAAAATATGGCAAAATAAGCCTAAAAAAGTAAGCCGTTTTAGGCTTTTTATGGCATTTTTCCAAATTTTGCTAAAATATGGCAAAATAGTATGGCGCCATGGCAATATGGCATTTGAACTTCCTTGCTCATAACTCATAACAATTCCAGTTTTGGTCAAACTAGTTCATCTACTAGTCTGAGTCTGTAGTAGTAGTAGTAGAGTCTACAGTTGTTCAGGCCATTCATGAGATGCAAAAAATACAGAGAATAGTAGAATAGTCATGTGCATTTGACTGATCAGTCCACAGTTCAAACTAGAGTCATCAAATCAGTTGAAAAAAATCCTAGTTACATTCAACATCCATCAGTAAAGAAAATTAAAAAAATATTAGAAGTTAAAAAAAAATCACTTAATTCCTTGTTGCTTAGCGTGTAAATAAATAAATAATAATCTTAGTAATAATCTTAGGTTGGAAAATTCAACAATTAATAATCATTTAAAATCAACATAAATCAGAGCATAGAGGGGATTTAGCTAATAATAATCAGGGAATTAAAAGAAAAAAATCCTCTATGGTAAATTGGTCCTTGACTCCTTACAGTCCTTACATATTTTAAGTGTTTTATCTGAAAGTGTTTTGTTTAGGATAACTATGTATGTCGTCACATACCTAACATACCTACCTCGTACCTATTAGTGAAAAAATTAAATTGTAAACAATAATATGTAGTTTAAACAAATTTTTGTTTACATTGTCTAGTTCTTCATTATTTCTTCCGCATAGTAGCAATTTTGTTAATTTGCTATCCACAGTAGGTGCATGTGGGTAAAATAGCCACTAAAAATCACTGTAGCATGACAATCGCGTGGTAGAACGCTTTTCTAATTTCTAGTTTCTTAATTTATTCGTTTAGATAGGTACATAATTATTTAGCGAATTTTCTTGGCAGATACCTACATGTTTAGTTAATTTTCTTTCGTGAAAAGAACTCGTTCGTTCATAAGTTTTCATTTTCTTCATTGGATTTTTCGAGTTTGTTTCTAAGAAAAGGTAAGTTTACATAGTTTTATTTCTTCCGAATAAGGCGTTTTAACACTGGAATACCAGGTCGTTCACGCCGCGCCGGTTACATAGTTTTAACTTATCTTTTAACTTCTTTAGAAGTAGGTCATAAAAACAATTGTATAGTTATAGGTCGTTTTTGCATCAAACCCCTTCCTTAATGTGTTCATTGTGTTAAACATCAAAATCGGACAACCGAAGAAAATCTCGATTTTGATTTCGTGGCATCGGAATCGGTTTCGTTTCCGAAAGGAAAATAAATAAATAGGTACATTGTTGCCCTTATGGAACAATATTAATTATTTATCATACCAAGTTTACAGTTATCTTTTCTTCTATGAATACCACCAGCCAAAAGTTTTCCACTAGAAAAACGGGTTCAAGGACAAAACGGCGGAGTGTGTTTTGATAAATTAATGCAAATTGCAAAGCAGTTCATCCATTGCCCTCGTAATATTATGCACACGTGCCAAATAACAGATTAACATAAATTGCCTACACGGGGATTCGGTCAAGGTATTAAATACATAGACGATGATAGAATAAATACGTATATAGATTATAGACGATGTAAAATAATAAAAAAAATTAACCCACCTCTGTGGTTCAGTGGTCTCTCAAAACCCGGAGGTTCTGGGTTTGAATCTCGGCTAACACTGAAATTTTCTAACCAGTCTTTTCCGTTCTTGGATAGGCATGGATGTAAATGAATGCGAAAGTGGTACCCAGGTACAATCTCTTTCTTAAAATTAATAAATATAATTAATTAAAATTAAAAAAAAGTCGGCAATCTGTACCTACCAACTTTTTTTTAAGGGTACATTTCCCAAAGAAAAATCGTTGTCAGCCTAGTTAGTACCACGTCTTGTCTTGTAAGCTCTGGGTCGCGAGTCAGAGATTCCAGCCCGCGGGGATTTTGTCCCAAACGGATGAGATTCGTTCTCGGAACGGCTGGCTTTCTCCTATCCTGTCTTTTCTCTTCGCTGTCGGGACGATAAGACCTTAGCAGTTACAGGTCCCTCTATCAAACCACTTAGAAAAATCGTATAGCGTGTGGACCACGCTTGCAGGTGATTTGTTATTAAATTTGACTTCTGTGCTGTTTCATCATACCAAGTACCAACCTTCTTATTATGTGATTTACCAATAATTGGTGAGTCATTTTCATGTGCCGTACTGAAGTTAATTACCGAATAATTTTTCACTTAGATATTTACCTCGCCTGACATATATAGAATAGAATATACCCTGTTTATACTACCAGAATGAGACTGAAAAGTCCCCTCACTCCCGCAGTCTACATATACCTACGGCTGAAAAGGTCCGTCTGTCAGGTCTACCTGATACCTGATGAGTACATATGTATATATATGTACTATCAGGTAGAACTGATTCTATCAGGTATACCTGACACCTGATCAGGTCTACCTGATAGTTAGTGGCTGGCCTAAGTATAAGGTAATATGATAAACAGGTCCAGACATTACTCATAACCAGAGAAGTTCAGAATATGGCACTTATTTTTCCAAAATATGATACTAAAAAACATGGCAATATGGCACTTATTTTGGGAAAATATGGCATTTATTTGATCAAAACATGGCAAAATAAACAATTTTTTCAAGAATCAGAGGCAACTATTTTACATTTTTCCTTGGAATTCGGTCAAGGCTTTGATAGATATAAAATCATAGACGATGAAAAAATAATGAAAAATTAACCCACTTCTGTGGCTCAGTGCTCAGTGGTCTCTCAACCCGGAGGTGCTGGGTTCGAATCTCGGCCAGGACTAAAATTTTCTAACCAAATTTTTCCGTTCTTGGATAGGCATGGATGTAAAAGAATGCGAAAGTGGTACCGAGGTACAATCTTCTCTTTCTTAAAATTAAAAAAAAGTCCGTAATCAGTACCTATGGGTACCTACTTTTTTTAATGGAACCAGCAGAAGGTCCTAAAGAAAAATCCTTGTCAGTCTAGTTACGTGTAGCTTGGAGTGTAACGCGTCTTGTAAGCGCTAGGTCGCGGGTTCGAGATTCCTAATACCCGGGGCAGATTTTGTCTCACACAGATTCCGAGAACAAACCTTATCTGATAGAGTTTGCCCAGGCGGGAATCAAATCCAAGACCTCGCTCTTACTAAGAAAGCGTCCTACCCTCCGGAAAAAAATGAGCTAACTAGATTAGCTGAGAAAAGTTTGTTCTCGGAACGGCTGGCTCCGGGGCAGATTTTGTCTCACACAGATTCCGAGAACAAACCTCATCTGATAAAGTTTGCCCAGGCGGGAATCAAATCCACGACCGCGCTCTTACTAAGAAAGCGTCCTACCCTCCGGAAAAAAATGAGCTAACTAGATTAGCTGAGAAAAGTTTGTTCTCGGAACGGCTGGCTTTCTCCTGTCCTGTCTCCTCTCTTCGCTTTCGGGATGATAAGACCAGTTACGGTTCCCTCTATCAAACCTCTTAGAGTAGGGACAAGGACTCTGATTGTTATAGTTTCCCTCTGTAAATAACTAAAAAAAAAAAACCTACATATTAGAAAAATCCTAGCGTGTGGACCACGCTTTGATGACTTGCAGGTGATTTGTCATTAAATTTTGATTTCTGTGCTGTTTTCTTTTCCACCATACATCATAGCAACCTTCTCAATATGTGATTTACCAATAATTGGTGAGTCATTTTCATGTGCCGTACTGAAGTTAATTACCGAATAATTTTTCACTTAGATATTTACCTCACTCTCCCCTCCTCTCTCCTTCCATTTCTATACTCTGTAGTCAGTTTTTCTCTACCTATCTCTCTCTCTCTCTCTTCTGTCTCTTCCTTCTCTTGCTTCTTTAACTTCATCTTTCCCTCTCTCTAGCGATCTCTCTCTCTCTCTCTCTCTCTCTCTCTCTCCTTTTCTCTACCCTTTCGATTTCTTCTTTCTCCCCTTTCTTTTAACTATATTGCTTCGATCTTTAACTCTTTTCTTTCTTTCTCCTCTTCCTCGTTTCTCTTTTAAACCTTTTGTATCCTTTTTTCTATTCCTACCAGTGACCAGTCTCTTTTCTCTCTCTCTCTCTCTTTCTTCGCAATAATCTTGTTTAAAATTCAAGGCTATTTCGTTTCTGCCTATTTTTTTTACCTTCTTTTATACATGATGTATGATGTATCATGCAACCATGATACTAAAAAATTGTCCATGATATAATATGAATTAAATTGATAATAATTGAATAAAATACAGAAATTTGAGGCTTAAGTGTAGGCACAAACAGCCCTAAAAGTGGGATAAGCTTATACGAATCTACAGACTCCAAACAGTGTAAACTTATAAAATTTTCGGTTACACTTTCAAGGATTCCGCGAAATGCATTTTTGAAAGAATGACTAGTTTTACCTGGACAATTATTAATTCAATTTATTTATTTATTTTTTATTCAGTTTGTTTGACCATATAAAGTTTGCTCGTCCATATTTGGGACTTCTGTGGTTTCCAAGGGATTCATCTTTCTGAAATTGTTTTCCAAAAACCGCGCGAGTGGTTTAGTCCGATTTTGACGATAAAGAAGCAGAAATTCGATTCCACCCAGTAATAACTGGAACAACAATACAAGATCTTTTACTATAAACACCATTTCTGTACTTGATCTTACAAACTTGCAAGTCTTGGTAAACCGGACTGGACTTGGTAGTCATTCAAGATTCTTACTCTAACAAGAATTAAGGTACATAGGTGTATAATATGCTAGGTGGCAATGCCTGTCTATTTCCTTTTTCTCTCTCAAAATAAAGTACCAGTCTAGCGCGTATGCCTTGTAAGGTTCGATTCCCGCCCGAGGCGGATTTTATCCTGAACGGATAAAGTTCGTTCTTGGAACGGCTGGCTTTCTACTATTCTGTCTTCCTTCTCTCTTCGCTTTCGGGACAAGAAGACCATAGCAGTTACAGTTCCCTCTGTCAAACCTCTTAAAAAATAATAAAAAAAAAAAAATATATATAAAATCTAATATTATAGGTACCTAAATAAAATCTAAATTTAAAAATCTATATACCTATTTTTTTTTAAATCAACAGCTGTAAAAGCGGTATCAACCATTAATTTTATTTATTAGGCAAGTATGTAGCTTTTTTTTAACTTTAGATCAGTTTTACTGAACAACATAGAGAGAGCACATGTCAAGGTGACCTAGGTGAGAAATTGGTCGGGTGACTTGACTGTCGTGTGAAACTGGTTCAGTAGGTATACCTACAGTATGTCAGACTATTTTTAGTTTTTTTTTTTTTTTTTTTTTTTTTTTTTTTTTTTTTACCTGGGGTTTTTTTTATTTTAATTTTTTTCTCCATTTTTTTGTAGGCTTTCTAGTTTTCTTCTCCTCTCCAATGTCCACTAAACCACAATCTACTAGGGTCCACTAATAATGTCCATATCCAACATTTCCTGAAGTCCTTAACGTCTCGCCGGTTCCGTATTAGACTAGTTTTCCAGGAAACATATATTTTGTTTTCCAGGAAACCAAGCTGAAACCAAGTTCAAAGTTATAAGCTCGAAGTTGTTTTCCTAGACCTGCTTTTTCTTAGACAACACCTTCGAGATTCGAATAGCCTGTTGGTCTCGGACTGTAGGACGGTTTTCGTTTTTATCAAGCTGTGTCCACACATTATGTACTTATCACTTACATACATATTTATGATTTTATAGACCTCACTGTCGTTCTTCTATGATTGTGCAAATGATATGTTTGATGCAGTGGCGTAGCGTGGTCTAAATTCAAGTGTAGGGCGTTGTAGGGCTCATGCACAGGTCTACCAAGTCCCATCACAGTACATGCCATTAATATTTATGAATAACAATTGTTAGAAAGATGAGATTTTGTAATCAGTGATCTATGTGATCACTTTTTTTCCCGTCACAATTTTTCCGGGTCTTCTTCTTTGTCTTCTTCTTCTTCTTCTTCTTCTTCTTCTTCTTCTTCTTCCTCCTCTTCTTCTCCTCCTCCTCTCTTCTTCTTTTTCCCCCTTCTTCTTCCCTCTTCACAAGACGGAGGTAAATATCTAAGTGAAAAATTATTCGGTAATTAACTTCAGTACATGTATGATAATTCAAGCGCATTTTGCATATAACAATTATTGTTGGAAAGATGAGATTTTGTAATCAGTGATGATCTATGTGATCACTTTTTTTTCCGTCACAATTTTTCCGGGTCTTCTCTTCTTCCTCTTCTTCTTCTTCTTCTTCTTCTTCTTCTTCTTCTTCTTCTTCTTCTTCTTCTTCTTCTTCTTCTTCCCTTTCTTCTTCTTCTTTCTCCTCTTTCTGCAGTTTACTACCTGAATCCAGTGGTGACGTTTAGAATACAGTCACGTTGGTAGGAATAATGTGATGTAACCATGTGACCAGGGAAAGTCTCGAGATTCTATCCATGTAGGTAGGCACCTACGTACGTACAAAATCTTGATGGCTTAGCGTAGACTTTTTTTGTTGATAAGTTTCCTACCTTCTGCATTTAGTAAAAAAAAGAAGAAGCAGAGGTAGTTATTGTAGGCAAAAGAAAACTTTTTTTTTTTCAAGGTAGATACTTTCCAAATACATACAAATAGATTCTAAGTTCTCTTTTATACCTCAATAAAATTACCTAGGTAAGTACAAATAGGTAATTAAATAAATTACCTTTTAGCCAACACCTGGGAGCAGCCTAAGACGCGTTTCGTTCTTATTGGAACTCATCAGTTAGACATAGCTCTCAGGTGCTGGCCAATGGCCTTTCCTAAAAGTAGTGAATTTTTGAGTAAAGCTCAGAAGAAGTTTTGCACCCATTTTGATTTTCCTCCCTCCTCAACCGATCTTAGCTCGTGCGACCTTTTTCTATGGAAATACGTTGAAAACAAGGTCTATATTTATAAGACCAGGACTCTGGATGAGTTGACTGGCGCTTTTCATCGACAAATTTGTGCTATAGTCCAGGAAGTTCTAGAGAGAGTATGTCGAATTTTGAACCAGATTGAGTGCTTTCAAAATTAGGGCGATTTTTCAACTAGCGTTGTCTTCCACACCTGATCACCATCACTAACAAAATGTCCAAAAAAGTAAACCTTATCTTGAAAATTGAACGTGTAGCATCATTTTAAAAACCGTCAGGTAACGCTGGGTTACCCTGTAGTATGCACACGTGCCAAATAACGATGGCGCTCGAGTTTGCGCGACAGGGATGCAAAGTGGCATGCGCTGAAATTCAGAAGGACCTGAACGAGGAAACGGTGCAGATGGTAAACCAGGTCGCGCCCGGGGCAGCTAAGGGCTACTACTGTGATGTGGGCAATGTGGACTCCGTGGAAGCCCTCAAAGAACAGGTAATACAAGTGATTGTTTTGACTTTTTGACTATTGTACAATGGTACACAAAAAGCCCCCTTTGATGCTTAGGTGTAGGGGCAAACAACCCTATGGGATGGGTTGAGCTTATACGGATCTACGATTGTTTCGAAGCAAAAACGACTTTATAGAACATAAGAATGATAAACGTTAGGCCATCCACTCACTGAAATGGTCCGCTTATCAGGTTTACCTGAGAAATGATGAGCACACAGAGTCACAGACTATCAAGTAGATCTGATAGGCGAACCTGATGAGGTGTACAGCTGTCAGGTCTACCTGACAGTGAGTGGTTGGTCCAAGTGTCTTGTAGGTATTTGTTATCTCTTATTATCTTATTGTTTGTTTGTTTTTATTATTTTGTTTTTTTCTTTGTTCCCCCCCCCCCCCTCAGGTGTTGGCGGATTTCGGCCGTGTGGATATACTAGTGAACAACGCAGCCCTCATAGTGGCCGGCTCTCTACTCAACGACTTCAAGCCCCACCTGTTTGAGAATGTGGTCAAGGTCAACTTCCTCAGTCATATTTGGGTAAGATTTTATTAGCCATACACTAGTACCTGTCAGCCTATTGATTTCGGGAAGTTTCTTTATAACTAGGTACTGTAATTAACAGAGTCCTTCAAATATGACGTTTATTTTTCTTAAAATATGACTAATTAAACACACATGAAGGGGTAAACCCTTCGATGTGCGACCAACTTCATCAGAAGACATGGCCACTCCGCCAAGATGAGAAACTCGGCAGAGGA
>NW_007377572.1:319883-321361 GCF_000475195.1 Diaphorina citri
GTATAATGATACAACGGGAAATTGGTTTGTTCAACATTGCATTGCCACTGAGTAGACAATAATTGATATATCTCTGCAACCCGCTTACCTATCCTCCACTTTTTTTTTTTTTTTTTTTAACTTTTGTGTTACGTTCTTTTCTTGGTTATGTTCGTTGCGTTCAGGGTCAACTGCTAAGGTCTTATCGTCTCGAAATCGAAGAGAGAAGGAAGACAGGACAGGAGAAAGCCAGCCGTTCCGAGAACAAACATTATCCGTTCAGGATAAAATCCCCCCCGGGTGGGAACTAGCGCTTACAAGGTAGATGCGCTAACAACCAAGCTAACTAGGCTGACTCCTCTGCTTTTCTTCTCAGATGTGCCGGGCCTTCCTTCCAGAGATGGTGAAGAGGAACAGCGGCCATATTGTCTGCATTTCATCCATGTCGGCCCTGACAGGTCTGCCCAACGCCTCCCTCTATGCTTCGTGCAAGTGGGCCATTACAGGTAAGACGAGCCAAGAGACGGTACTTGTTCAGAAGTCACTTCAATGAAAAGTTTGAAAAGTTGCTACAAAAAGGAGCTGTCACAAATGTGCAGTGACCAGTGTTATTACAGTGTTAGGGCTTCCTTTAATTAGAAGCTAATAGTATGTCCATTTGTTCATAGGTAGTTAGGTACATAAAAAGCTATACAGATGCAGTTACCAAGAAAACCACATTTCATTTGTATTTACCATGGAGTTTTACAAAGTAACTAAAACCCGATTTCTCCTATCCGTTCACTTCATGATTTGGCTCCGGCCACAGTACAACTAGCGTTCAAAGTTCAAATCATTGACGTCATTTGGCCTTTTTCCTCATATTTTACTATTGGACTTGTATGTTTCACCCACAGGTTTCATGGAGTCCATCAGGGATGAACTGCGAATCAACCGTAACAACCAAGTCAAGACTACGGTGGTGTGTCCTTACTTTATCAACACTAGCGCTGAATACGTCAACATGGTGGACTGCAGGTAGGAACTAAACGGATTTTCCTCTTCCGTGTCCGTGAGCGTAACATGGAAAAGAATACCTTGTTTATACTGCCAGCATAGGGCCGAAAATTCCCTTTCTTTGGGGTTTAATAGCCTTTGAACGCCCAGAAATACCTATCTGTTGAAGACGGATTTTTCTGTGCAGAGGACTATTCCTGGGTAGTGCTTCCGAAATTTTGGCTTGGGGCCCTTGGGGGCCGATATTGCGGGCTTTCTCACTACTCCCCTAATATGGGTTCTAGTCGTTGTCGATTCGCTGTTGTGTAGATGCACCCAAGAAATACCATGTTGCCGAACTTCTAAAATACAATACCTTTCATTCCTGTTTCCAGGTTCCCCGAGTTGTCTGCTAGCGGAGTTGCCCGGGAAGTAATTGCCGGTATGCGGGAGAACCGGGTGATCTTCTCTATTCCCAGAAACCAATTGTTCGTCGTTACCCTGATCAAGTAAGTACAAGAACC
>NW_007377572.1:321546-322464 GCF_000475195.1 Diaphorina citri
TAAAATAAATAAATAAATAAATAAATATAAAATCTAATACTATAGGTATCTACCTAAATAAAATCTAAATTTAAAAATCTATATTTTATTGTTGATTAACAACAGCTGTAAAAGCCGTATCAACCATTAATTTTATTTATTAGGCAAGTATGTAGCTTTTTTTTTTTTAATCTTTAGATCAGTTTTACTGAACAACATAGAGAGAGCACATGTCAAGGTGACCTAGGTGAGAAATTGGTCGGGTGACATGACTGTCGTGTGAAACTGGTTCAGTAGGTTGAGTAGGTATACCTACAGTATGTCAGACTATTTTATTATTATTTTTTTTTTTCACATGGGATTTTTATAATTTTAATATTTTTCTCCATCTTTCTGAAGGCCATTGTATGTATTATTGTGTAAAATGTTAGGGTATTGTTTTTTTTTTTTTTACGTCGTTCAATACCAATGTCCTTTTGTAGAAAATACATAAAAAAAAAGTTCATCTCATTTCATTTCAGTCACTCCAACACACCAATGACGGCCCTGGGCGTGGAAAAACTGGCCCCTCCTAAATCGGGGAAGCGGTCCGTGAAAAATCCCCTGATTCTGCCCATCCAAGTTCTGGGCCTTCTAGTCAACCTCTTTTTCAGCCTGCTCAGGGCTTTGTGTCAACTTTTCACCCCTCCTGAACAGAAGGACATTGCTGGCCAAGTTGTATTGGTGAGTGTACTTTTCACCTCGTTAGGCCGGCCTATTTAGCTTGGTAGGTAGAGTGGTAGAGCGTCTGGCTTGTAAGCGCTAGGCCGCGGGTTCGATTCCCATCCAGGCCGGATTTTATCCTAAACAGATAGGATTCGTTCTCGGAACGGTTAGCTTTATCCTATCCTGTCTTCCTTCTCTCTTCGCTTTCGGGACGATAAGACCTTAGCAGTTACA
>NW_007377572.1:329994-333956 GCF_000475195.1 Diaphorina citri
TATTATTATTATTATTATTATTATTATTATTATTAACTAATAGGTACCTACTAGCATACTACCCAGTCACCTACTAACGTTTGATTAAGTTAATTTATTGCAACATACATTTCAATGGCACATATGTATAAAGTTAAATTGTATCAAATATAAAATAAATAAATTAATTGTACAATACGAGTATCCATCAGTGGCGTGTGTTCTCCAGGGAAGCTAATATAATCCAGACGATTTGTTAATAATCAGTACCCATTGCCATCTCACTTAAGTTCCGGAAATTTATATTTCCAATAGAATGTCAATTTATTATTTACTCTTCAGATGGGCAGTAGCGAATTCCGTGATGAACTTTGTTTTTGTATCACATTGTTGCGGAGGAATTCCAGAAAACTTGCCTGTGGCGCTGTAATGTATTTTGCTCTTTGTAGTGTTCAGATAAAATTAGATAATTATGATAAACTTCAGGTTGCGGTTAAATGGTTATAAACCGGGTTCGGCTTGCTAGGACTGTAAAAAAAAAAAAACAGGTCCAGATAGGTATTACTCATAACTCATAACAATTCCAGTTTTGGTCAAACTAGTTCATCTACTAGTCTGAGTCTGTAGTAGTAGAGTCTACAGTCGTTCAGGCCATCCAGTTGCCGAGGAAGACATCTGCAAGACAGCCATCACCACACCCTTTGGCTTGTTCGAATTCCCATACAAGTCCTTAATTGGTATGTTACAGTCCTTACATATTTTAAGTGTTTTATCTGAAAGTGTTTTGTTTAGGATAACTATGTATGTCGTCACATACCTAGCATACCTACCTCGTACTTATTAGCGAAAAAATTAAATTGTAAACAATAATATGTAGTTTAAACAAATTTTTGTTTACATTTTCTAGTTTATCATTATGTCTTCCGCTCAGTAGTAATTTTGCTAATTTGCTGTGCACCTATAGATATCCCGTAGGTGTATGTAGGTGAAATACTAAAATGGCCACTAACAAGCCTGGTCCGTCCCTCCGGGAATTTTTTAGCCCGTAGTTTACTCGATCGTGGTTAGAGAAAATTAGTACCTATGTTGTATGTACCTACCTATTTTGTTTAATATTCAGTTTATTATTATTACCTATTACTCGCAGTGCGTGCTTAGCAGGTTTTGTATACGGTCGCGCTGCGCGCTCCCGGAGCTTCGCGGTAGTTCATCCGGTCGCGCTTCGCGCTCCCTTATTTATGGTCGCGCTGCGCGCTCCCGGGGGTTCGCGGGTTTGAGCATAGGGTCGCGCTGCGCGCCCCCGGGGCATCGCGGTTGTGCATGCGGTCGCGCTTAATACTATTGTAATTTAATAAAGGAAGGACGGACTAAAAATCACTGTAGCATGACCATCGCGTGGTAGATCGCATTTCTAATTTCTAGATTCTTCAGATTTCAATTACATATGCCTTTAGATAGGTATATTTAGCTGATTTTCTTGGTAGTCCCCTGATTCTGCCCATCCAAGTTCTGGGCCTTCTAGTCAACCTCTTTTTCAGCCTGCTCCGGGCTTTGTGTCAACTTTTCACCCCTCCTGAACAGAAGGATATTGCTGGCCAAGTTGTATTGGTGAGTGTACTTTTCACCTCGTTAGGCCGGCCTATTTAGCTTGGTAGGTAGAGCGTCTGGCTTGTAAGCGCTAGGCCGCGGGTTCGATTCCCGTCCAGGCCGGATTTTATCCTAAACAGATAGGATTCGTTCTCGGAACGGTTAGCTTTCTCATATCCTGTCTTCCTGCGATCTTCAATTTCGGAACGATAAGACCTTAGTAGTTAATGTAACCCTGAACAGAAGGACATTGCTGGCCAAGTTGTATTGGTGAGTGTACTTTTCACCTCGTTAGGCCGGCCTATTTAGCTTGGTAGGTAGAGTGGTAGAGCGTCTGGCTTGTAAGCGCTAGGCCGCGGGTTCGATTCCCATCCAGGCCGGATTTTATCCTAAACAGATAGGATTCGTTCTCGGAACGGTTAGCTTCCTCATATCCTGTCTTCCTGCGATCTTCAATTTCGGAACGATAAGAGCTTAGTAGTTAATGTAACATCTTGGAAAAAAAAACACCTCAATAATGTAACTCTAATGTCAGTCACTCACTCTCAGACCATGTGACAGACTGTCGCGCGTCGGAGCGTGTGTGGTGGAAAAATTTCTCCCTGGACAAATTTTATCCTAAACCGACAAGATTCATTCCCGGTTCCGCGAATGGCTGTCTTTTTCCAATCCTGTCCCCTCTTTGGACTCTTTGATTTCGGGATGGTCAGTTTCTCAGTTTATTAGAAACACCTTCATTCTTTCTCCTTCAGATCTCGGGCACTGGTCGCGGTATTGGCCGTGAAATGGCGCTAGAGTTTGCGCGACAGGGATGCCAAGTGGCATGCGCTGAAATTCAGAAAGATCTGAGCTACGGTTGGCGGTATTTTGACCGCTTTTTGGCGGTTTTCGACCGTTTTTTGGCGGTTTTCAGCTATACCGACTAAACGGTGTAAAGTTAGGGTATAAGAACAAGAACACCCAAATTAAGCATCATTCCATAGGATAAGGAAAGTCGGAAAAAAAAACACCTCAATAATGTAACTCTAATGTCAGTCACTCACTCTCAGACCATGTGACAGACTGTCGCGCGTCGGAGCGTGTGGTGGAAAAATTTCTCCCTGGACAAATTTTATCCTAAACCGACAAGGTTCATTCCCGATTCCCCGAATGGCTGGCTTTTTCCAATCTTGTCATCAAGGTGCATTTCACAACTTTCCCATTTACACTTTTGCAAAATTCCCTCCTTTCAATAACTTTGGAAATCGATTCCGCCGACAAGCGACAAGCTTTCTTAGTGGAAAATAATTAATTATGTATGCAATTGGGGCCCATACATTATCAGCCTCCCTCTGCTTTCTTGAATTTTCTTTACAGTTTGAGCCAGTGACGTGTGGTGAGATTTTCAAAAGGGGAAGCTATATAGTAAATAAACCCACAATTATACAGTATACCTATACACATACAGTATGCCGATCTGCTGGTGGTCTTAGAACTTAGAATCCAGGTTGAATAACCACAGAAAGGTCTGCCACTTAGTTTAGGGAGCGGTCCTCCCCAAGGTTCTTTGAAAGTTTCGCCGCTGAGTTTGACTCTTTCCTTTCTCAATAAACTGGAAATTGGTGCTTTCCCATTTTCTATGAAGGGTCCGCGACTGAGCTTGACTCTTTCTTCCCTCTATAAACTCCCGTTTGACTGCTATTGACACTTATTTCTTTTTGGTCGCGCGACGCGCTTCGCTTTAATGAGAAATCGAATAAATCATGTCGTCGATTGCCACAACTGCGAAATTAATTTGAGAGGGGGAAATGGAAGAGAAGAAAGAAGGGGAGAGAGGAGAATAAAGAGAATGAGGAGGAGGATGAGGAGGACGAGGAGGAGGAGGAGGAGGAGGAGGAGGAGGATGTAGGTATGGAATAAGAGTTAGTAGGAGATCAAAGAAAAAGAGGAGGAGCAGGAGAAGAAATTCAAAGATTTTTTTTGACCAATTGATTCCAATGTCATGGAAGAAATTTCATTTCCAATCAAAACATTCCAAACTACAAATTCCAATCAAAAGGTTGAAAGATTCCAAAGTCACGCGGAGGAGGAGGAGGAGGAGGAGGAAGACGGGAGGGTGAAAGAAGAGTGGAAAATCTCAGCCAAGACGACAATCCCAACCTCTCCACTTCTTACCCCCTCCACTTTCTCCACTTCCTGCAACCTTCTCCACTTTCTCCTTCACCCTCAGTCCCTTCCACACCTCCTCTTACCCTCTCCTACCCCCTCCATCCCCCCACCTCCACACTCTTCCACTTCCTCCTAACCTCCTCCAGTCCCCAACAATAGCCGTCTGAGCCATCACCCTTCACACCCTCCGGAACAGTAATAAATTACCGTCTCTCTCTCTCTCTCTCTCTCTCTCTCTCTCTCTCCCC
>NW_007377572.1:334044-337506 GCF_000475195.1 Diaphorina citri
TGTTGTTTTGTGCCCCCCCCCCCCCCCCCCCCCCCTCAGGTGTTGGCGGATTTCGGCCGTGTGGATATACTAGTGAACAACGCAGCCCTCATAGTGGCCGGCTCTCTACTCAACGACTTCAAGCCCTACCTGTTTGAGAATGTGGTCAAGGTCAACTTCCTCAGTCATATTTGGGTAAGATTTTATTAGCCATACACTAGTACCTGTCAGCCTATTGATTTCGGGAAGTTACTTTATAACTACTGTAATTAAAAATTAAACTTACATGAAGGGGTAAACCCTTCGATGTGCGAACAACTTCATCAGAAGACATGGCCACTCCGCCAAGATGAGAAACTCGGCAGAGGACAAAAGAAAGCGAGAAGAGAAAACATTTCATATTTCATCCGACGGGAAATTGTTTGTTCAACTTGCATTGCCACTGTGCTGGCTGATCATTCATTTGATTCCCTCCTTTGCTTAAAAAAAAAAAGTTTGACAGAGGGAGTTGTAACTGCTAAGGTCTTATCGTCCCGAAATCGAAGAGAGAAGGAAGACAGGACAGGAGAAAGCCAGCCGTTCCGAGAACAAACATTATCCGTTCAGGATAAAATCCCCCCCGGGTGGGAACTAGCGCTTACAAGGCAGATGCGCTAACAACCAAGCTAACTAGGCTGGCTCCGAGAACAAACATTATCCGTTCAGGATAAAATCCCCCCCGGGTGGGAACTAGCGCTTACAAGGCAGATGCGCTAACAACCAAGCTAACCTCTGCTTTTCTTCTCAGATGTGCCGGGCCTTCCTTCCAGAGATGGTGAAGAGGAACAGCGGCCATATTGTCTGCATTTCATCCATGTCGGCCCTGACAGGTCTGCCCAACGCCTCCCTCTATGCTTCGTGCAAGTGGGCCATTACAGGTAAGACGAGCCAAGAGACGGTACTTGTTTCGAAGTCACGTCAATGACAAATTGCTACAAAAAGGAGCTGTCACAAATGAGCAGTGACCAGTGTTATTATAGTGTTAGGGCTTCCTTTAATAATTAGAAGCTAAAAGTATGTCCATTTGTCCATAGGTAGTTAGGTACATACTTATGCAGATGCAGTTACCAAGAAAACCACTTTTCATTTGTAGTTACCATGGAGTTTTACAAAGTAACTAAAACCCTTTCTATTTTAGCCTTCTGAGGCCTTTCCAAAGGATGTTCACCTCGGCTCGCGACTTTCACTTATAAACGGTGGCTTTATGGGCCTTTTAAAGTAACACAGCTTATTGTAAAGGTATTAATTCGCTTAAAATCAATTAAAAAAGACGGACACACGCGCACCACATCCTATTGTTTACAAACCAAGGTCTGCCCAACGCCTCCCTCTATGCTTCGTGCAAGTGGGCCATTACAGGTAAGACGAGCCAAGAGACGGTACTTGTTCAGAAGTCACGTCAATGAAAAGTTGCTACAAAAAGGAGCTGTCACAAATGAACAGTGACCAGTGTTATTATAGGGTTAGGGCTTCCTTTAATTAGAAGCTAATAGTATGTCCATTTGTTCATAGGTAGTTAGGTACATAAAAACCTATGCAGATGCAGTTACCAAGAAAACCACATTCCATTTGTATTTACCATGGAGTTTTACAAAGTAACTAAAATCCGATTTCCCCTATCCGTTCACTTCATGCTTTGGCTCCGGCTACAGTACAACTAGCGTTCAAATCATTGACGTCATTTGGCCTTTTTCCTCGTATTTTACTATTGGACTTGTATGTCTCACCCACAGGTTTCATGGAGTCCATAAGGGATGAACTGCGAATCAACCGTAACAACCAAGTCAAGACTACGGTGGTGTGTCCTTACTTTATCAACACTAGCGCTGAATACGTCAACATGGTGGACTGCAGGTAGGAGCTGAACGGATTTTCCTCTTCCGTGTCCGTGAGCGTAACATGGAAAAGAATACTTTGTTTATACTACCAGCGTAGGACCGAAAATTCCCTTTCTTTGGGGTTTAATAGCCTTTGAACGTCCAGAAATCTCTATTCAAGACGTCTTTGGGGTTTAAAAGCCTTTGGACGCCCAGAAATACCTATCTGTTGAAGACGGATTTTTCTGTGCAGAGGACTATTCCTGGGTACTGCTTCCGAAATTTTGGCTTGGGGGCCGATATTGCGGGCTTTCTCACTACTCCCCTAATATGGGTTCTAGTCGTTGTCGATTCGCTGTTGTGTAGATGCACCCAAGAAATACCATGTTGCCGAACTTCTAAAATACAATACCTTTCATTCCTGTTTCCAGGTTCCCCGAGTTGTCTGCTAGCGGAGTTGCCCGGGAAGTAATTGCCGGTATGCGGGAGAACCGGGTGATCTTCTCTATTCCCAGAAACCAATTGTTCGTCGTTACCCTGATCAAGTAAGTACAAGAACCAAGAACCAAACACTTTCTGCGTTTAAAATCTGCTAGAAAGCCACCTTCTTGCCTGAGTGGGTATCACACTCGGACCTAGGCTTACACAACGAAGATCTCAAGGTGTATCCAGACATAGTCGTCCAGCCGTCGACTTGGACTGAACCGTCCACACTGCCTCGACAAAATAACTTCACCCCTTCACCTCGTCGATCGGCCAGGTAGACTCTGTTTGGACACACCTTCAGATTTCGTGGCAATGTCGGGGTTTTTCGGCTCTCTGCTTGCGATACTGCATTCTGTCTCTTGAGGACAATTGAGTAGCTATTTTAATCTAGTAGCGATCAGTGGCGGCATGATCAGAGTAAGTTCCTAGGTAGCTAGTTTTACGTTCACACGTACAATTTCTTTTAAGATCAGACTTTATCAAATCAGTTTCGAAGTTGATCCCAATCCTACTTATCTATTTCAGACTCCTACCGCAAGACGTTCGCGATCGATTTTTCGACATATTCCACGCCAACATCAAGGACCGCTCGACCAAAGAGGTGTGCCATATACCCAACTTCAAAATAGCGGCCGGAGAATTAGCCGCAGTTCCGGCCGCCGTCGGTGCGAAGTGAAGAAAATGGCCGCCATTGGTCGCAATAGAGGAACGTTGACTGTGATACGAAATGGCAAGAGCGGCAAAACTTCCGCAGCTTTGCCGGTTCTTGTTTTTGAATCTTTCGTACCCAAACCATAGGAGAAGTAGAAGTAGAAGTACAAAAACAATTCAATTTTCAATTAATTTATTTATTTTATTTCAATTAATTTATCAGTATTATGTACAATATTTTTACCTAATAAATATGTATAATTCACTATCACTCTCTTCCACAGCTTTTTGGCGGTTTTCGGTGTAATTTAACAATATCTGGGGGAAGGTATGAGCTAGAGACTTGAAATTTGGTATGTAGTCCACAAATGTGACAAGGGTGCAACTCAAAACGTTTCGTTGAGATAGGTGCTACGGTTGGCGGTATTTTGACCGCTTTTTGGCGGTTTTCGACCGTTTTTTGGCGGTTTTCAGCTATACCGACTAAACG
>NW_007377572.1:338478-355198 GCF_000475195.1 Diaphorina citri
GAGGAGGAGGAGGAGGAGGAGGAGGAGGAGGATGTAGGTATGGAATAAAAGAGTTAGTAGGAGATCAAAGAAAAAGAGGAGGAGCAGGAGAAGAAATTCAAAGATTTTTTTTTGACCAATTGATTCCAATGTCATAGAAAAAATTTCATTTCCAATCAAAACATTCCAAACTACAAATTTCAATCAAAAGGTTGAAAGATTCCAAAGTCACGCGGAGGAGGAGGAGGAGGAGGGGGGGGGGAGAGGAGGAGGAGGAGGAAGACGGGAGGGTGAAAGAAGAGTGGAAAATCTCAGCCAAGACGACTATTCCAACCTCTCCACTTCTTACCCCCTCCACTTTCTCCACTTCCTGCAACCTCCTCCACTTTCCCCTCCACCCTCAGTCCCTTCCACACTTCCTCTTACCCTCTCCTACCCCCTCCATCCTCCCACCTCCACACTCTTCCACTTCCTCCCTAACCCCTCCAGTCCTCTCTACTTACTCCTATCACCTCCCCTCCCCTCCACAACAATAATCGTCTGTGCCGTCACCCTTCACATCACCCTCCGGAACAGTAATAAATATTGCCGTCTCCCATGTACTCTTATCGAAATTCCAGTCTTCATACAAAAGAGAAAGAGCACACAGCATAACGGAGTCTTTGAAACACAACCGGATCTTTTAAATACACAGTCTTTGAATATGAGACGCGGAAGTGAAAGAGGAGGAGAAGGAGGAGGAGGAGGAGGAGGAAGTAGATTCGAGATGGGTAAAAGAAGTGTAGAAGAGCTGTAAGAGGTCGGAGAAGGAGGAGGTGAAGATTGTAAGAGGAAGTGGAGGGGTGAAAGAAGAGAGGGCGACAGGAAGGGAGGAAGAAGAAGTAGGAGGAAGAGGAGGTGGAGGAAGAGGATAGGGTGAAGGAGGAAGTAGAAGGGAGGGTGAAAGTAGGGTGGAAGTAGAGGAAGAAGTCCTCCTTAAGAAGCAGATAAAGAGAGGAAGGGAGGAAGAGCAAGAGGAGGAGGGGGAGAAAAAAAAATATCACAATCAAAAACAACTAAGCTTCATCCACAAGAAGACATAAAAGACATTCTCGTAATCTCCAAGTTGGAAGCTGAGCCTGCGCTGTGTCCAGACTTTGAATATGAAAGTCCATCACAAGTGTGTGTGTGTGTATGAGAGAGAGAGAGAGAGAGAGAGAGAGAGAGAGAGAGAGAGAGAGAGAGAGAGAGAGAGAGAGAGCCTATTCATAATATTACATTATAGGGTGGATGCGTGGATAGGGGTAATCAGACCTCTTCAGACCCTTGACCCTCTTTTGCAGTAATGCAATTCAAGGTAGGGTAGGTCAGGGTAAATTTGAGATACCAAATTAGCCAAATTCCAATGGTTTACATTTTTTTTTTTTTGAAGAGGTTTGACAAAGGGAACTGTAACTGCTATGGTCTTATCGTCCCGAAATCGAAGAGAGAAGGAAGACAGGATAGGAGAAAGCCAGCCGTTCGAGAACGAACATTATCCCATCAGGATAAAATCCGCCCCGGGCGGGAATCGAACCCGCGGCCTAGCGCTTACAAGGTAGAAGTCTTATCGTCCCGAAATCGAAGAGAGAAGGAAGACAGGATAGGAGGAAAGCCAGCCGTTCCGAGAACGAACATTATCCCCGCCCCGGGCGGGAATCGAACCCGCGGCCTAGCGCTTACAAGGCAGACGCACTACCAACTAAGCTAACTAGGCTGGCTGTGGTTTACAATTTTATAACATTAAAATGTATAAGTTCTCAACGGATCATTGAGGTTAAGCAACGAACCCACCTTTGTGGTCGAGAACTGACTCTCAACCTGTAGGTGCTGGGTTCGAATCTCGGATAAGGATTGAAATTTACTGGCCAAATTGGACGAAAAATAATGTGGCCTAATGCGAATGTACGATCTTTTTCATGCATTTTTTTTTTTTTTGTCAATTTAATTTACTACCACAAAAAAAAACTAAGAGAGAAAGAGAGACAGAGAGAGAGAGAGAGAGAGAGAGAGAGAGAGAGAGAGAGAGAGAGAGAGAGATAAACATAACCTTCTTAGTTTCCTTTTATGTAAAGAGAGGTTATGTTTTCTTTTATGCAAAGAGAAAGAGAAACAGAGAGAGAGAGAGAGAGAGAGAGAGAGAGAGAGAGAGAGAGAGAGAGAGAGAGAGAGAGAGAGAGAAAAAGAGTCACAAGTCAAATAAGTGTGTCTAAAATTGTACACAGAACCTGCACAACCACCCCTTTCTTCACTTCAAAATCAGGAAATCCCGAAATCACATTTGTAAAGGGGGGACGGAAAAAAGTCAACAGGGGTGCTTGGTTTTGTAAGTTTTGAATTGATTTTGCAAGTTTTTGAATTTTGAAATAATTGGAATCATTTTTGGAGTTAATTGCATAGAATTATGATTTCGGAGCATTTCGAATGATTTTTCCGACTTCAAAAGGCACAGAGAATTGCTTCTATCCATTAAAATAATATGTTGAAGTGATAGTAGTGATACACATAATAGGTTGTTCGAAAATTTACCTAATATACATAATTTTAATTTCTCAAATTTTGGATCATTAGTGTTGATGAGTAGAAAATTTTTGATGTCCCCTTCCTATTACGTTATCACATAATTAGGTCAACAGTATTTCCTTTGTCCATCGTTCACATAAAATGGTGTGCTGTTCTCTATTGTGAAAAAGGGGCCTTCTTAGATAAAACTCATTTTACCATAAAACGTAACTATGTTATTAAGTTTTTTTTTTTCCTTCTTCTATTGCATATTAATAACTTGGTATAGGGAACCAATATGTAGATACTAGGTACACAGGTACTATGTAATGGGACTAATGGGAAACTATTACCATCGGTCCAAATTTTCAAAATCGGGAAATGGGTGAAAACATCCGTTTTATTTCTATACCTCACGAAGCTCAGCGCAAGTTATGTCCCATACAGTCATCCGTCCAGTTTCGAACTAGAGGTGGCAAAGATCGGTTCACTTTAGGGAATAAGTTCCAACCGTTCAGTTCCTTTCATGGAACTGTTCCCAATATAAGTTCAACCAAGATGAGAAACTCGGCAGAGGACAAAAGAAAGCGAGAAGAGAAAACATTTCATATTTCATTATTTTCCTTGGAAGAATGACCTAAGCAATAGGCGATACCTCCTGTAACAGCAACAGCAACAAACCTTTTCATGGGTTTAACGTTGCTGTATATCTGCTAAGGTTTCATGTGACGCGGGTTTTACCCTCCATTCGGTGTCAAGCTACCGGCCTCCTTACATTAGCCTCACCCAGCCTGAGTGCCGGAAAAGCCAACAGCACGCGATTGCCCCATGGTCACCCATCCGGATACCAACAATGCGGAACGTTGCTTAACTTTAATGATCCGACGGGAAATTGTTTGTTCAACTTGCATTGCCAGAAGCAGATGAAGAGGGCGAGAGGAAGAGAGGAAGAAAAGTAGGAGGAGGGAGAGGAAGAGGTGGAGAAAACAAAGATTCAGAGAAGGAAGAAGAGAAGAAAGAGGAAGTGGAGGGGTGCAGAGAGGAGGAGGGGGAGATAACAGGGGTTGAAAAAAATAATCACAAACAAAAACAACTAATAAACTGGCACGCTTCAAGCTTCATCCACAAGAAGACATAAAAGACATTCTCGTAATTTCGTTCCAAGTTGGAAGCTGAGCCTGCGCTGTGTCCAGACTTTGATTAATATGAAAGTCCATCACAAGTGTGTATGTGTGTGTGAGAGAGAGAGGGGGGGGGAGAGAGAGAGATAGTGGCGGGAAACAGGAGGAAAATTGATCATTGACATGGTTCGACATTAGAGGAGATGGAAGAAGAGGAATAGAACAGGGATAGAAAGAGGGGGAGGGGGGAAGTGGAAAAAGCCTCACGTGTCAGTCACGTGTTTTGGCAATTCTGTAGGGAGACGCGCGCTTGTCTACTCGAATCCAGATTTGGGAAAGAAAATTTACGAGGAGCAAGAAAAAAAAAAAAAAAAAAAAAAAAAAAAAACGAAAAAAAAAAAGATGATTGTTCCAATAGATCAGTTGCGCTTCCTTGTGGGATGTTTCAAAGTCATAGAGCAGGAAAAATGATCATTTTTTTTTTGTCTTGTATCGGGTATAGAGCAAGAGGACGTCCAAACTCCAACCAGATGTGATGATTCGATCAGAGAATTTGGCAGAGACAGCATGGATGAGAAAAGCGCAGGATAGAAGGGAATCGGAAACTTTTCGATCTGCAAGATTGGAGAAAAACCCATCTTGAAACCACAGATCCATTCAGGTGATCGGTTCTACATTTAGATTGTCCTGTTTGAAGGAATGAGCACAACCAAAATATTAGTAAGAAGTACTTAGGTAAGTATAAGTTAAGGCGCTTAAAACAACTGCATAAAAATGAAAATCTCGGAAAAACAAAAGAGGATACCTTGGAAAATGAGAAGAAAGCACTCCCTTCAATATAGGGTTTGTTTTTGTTTGTAGATAATTAACGAAATTGTTTGAGCGGTCAATAAGGTTAAGCAACCCCAAATTTCGAGGTCGGTAACCCTCAGGGGGAATTTCCTTAGAGGTAAGTAGATAGTTTCGAGTTTCATTCATTATTTTAACAAGGATTTATTTTTCTTTAGTTTTTGTGAACCTTTTTACTTTTTTTGCTTTGAAGAGGGAAGGAATAATGATGGAAAGTCTACATTTCTACAAAATAAGCGATTTTCATTTTCCTGATCCTATAGGAGATAATGTGTTTTTAATAGGTTAAGGTTAGGGCATGCCGTTCGCGCTAAAGGCCGGAAACCCAGATCAGTTTTGCATGACAAGAGAACTTTGACGTCAAAAGTTGTACCTAGGTATATTTCGGAATTTCTCCTCTTTTGAAGCCTATTTTTCCTCTTTTGGGATGGTACCGTGATAGTGCCTATACCAAACCATAGAAAACCAAAATGGAGCGCCATCGGAATCGGTTCCGTTAAAGGAAAATACAATTTTATTAAACTGTGAACATTTCTGCCTGACTAATTTATGCCTGTGATGCAATACTGAACGTGAGTTCCCGGCCTAACCCTGTAGCATAAATTCATGTATTGGACATTTTTTTGCGTTTGATTTAGGGCAAAGTGGCATACTCCTATAGGAAGGAAAGTAATGTAATTTTTTGTAAGCATATGATGTTATGACAGTAATCCTTTCAGCAGGTAAGGTCCTGTCGATGTCGGCCTTTTAGGGCATTTTGACTTTCTCTGGAATGGCACATATTGTTATGAGGCTAAGTGCACCCTAGTAGCTTTTCTGGAGGAAAAAATCGAGCCTCTCCCGCCCTCACAGTCACCAAAATGTAGCCCAATATCGACCAAAATCAGACCACAGCTTTTTTTTGTCACACAAAACAAATTTATAGGGGAGTTATTAAAAAATTAAGGGTGGAATTAATACAACTTTTTTTCTCCTTTCTTTCTGCTCTTTTTTAATGACACAAAATGGGAGGAGGTAGGGGGAACGCATGATGTTTCAAGTTTCACTAATAAGGGAAAAAGAAGAAGAAGAAGAAGAAAAGGCTAAGTGCACCCTAAAGTAGCTTTTCTGGGGGAAAAAATCGAGCCTCTCCCGCCCTCACAGTCGCCAAAATGTAGTCCAATAATCGACCAAAATCAGAACACAGCTTTTTTGTCACACAAAACAAATTTAAAGGGGAGTTATTAAAAAATTAAGGGTGGAATTTATACAACTTTTTTTCTCCTTCCTTTCTGCTCTTCTTTAATGACACAAAATGGGAGGAGGTAGGGGGAACGCATGATGTTTCAAGTTTCACTAATAAGGGAAAAAGAAGAAGAAGAAGAAGAAGAAGAAGAAGAAGAAGAAGAAGAAGAAGAAGAAAAAAAAAACATCCTCCTACTTTTCAACGATACAGATGATGTAGGGTTTTTATCTTTTGAAAGCGCTTTTTTTCAAGAGGGGTATCTAAAAAAAACCTCCTATTTTTCAACGATACAGATGATGTAGGGTTTTTATCTTTTGAAAGCGCTTTTTTTCAAGAGGGGTATCTAATGGACGGAAAAAAGGGGGTCGATTTTTCAAGAGATAAAAATTGCAATGATGTCTTTTCAAAATGAATAGGTCTGGGATGCGGAGATTAAAAAGGTCATGTTTGTCCTTTGCAGTAATATAATATCCTACGAGTATTTATGAGTTTTTTCTGTATTCCAGTATGGAAGAAAGAAGCAGAGCCACTTTTCTAGGCATATTGTCCCACAATTTTCATTAGCTTTCGTGAGGTCGTCTTATAAACTTTTCGTTTTTTGCAGAAAGACTGAAAGAAAAAAGTGTAGTGAAGATACGGTAGGTCCTTCGGTAAAATTCGGTAAGTACACATTTTCAGTACATAGGTAAAGCAATAGGTCCGATTTCGGTGAAATTCGGTACACATTTTCGGGACTCTTCTGGTTTTAGGTCCTATTCCTATTGGGTCGCCAGTAGGGTCTCCAGATCAAATTTTTAAAAAGTAGGACATTTGGTTCCAAAAACCCGGACATTCCATCGAAAACCCGGACATTTCCAGATTTCAAAATGTATAGTTTGCACCAGTGCCCAGGGTGCAGAGAACACTGCATTCGCCTTACTTAGTTACACACGAATAGCGAGATAGAAAAAAATCAACTAAAAAGGTTTTTTTTTTGTTCTCTCTAAAGAGATTTTTGTCTCCCGTTCGTTTTGTAGGTACCTATCGATCTTTTTTTTAAAAAAATCTTTTCTCAAAAGAATGAAAAACGCTTTTTAATATTATTGGAGTCTTATCATCAAAAACCCGGACATTTCCCAAATTTTCAAATATGTATAATTCACTATCACTCTCTTCCACAGCTTTTTGGCGGTTTTCGGTGTAATTTAACAATATCTGGGGGAAGGTATGAGCTAGAGACTTGAAATTTGGTATGTAGTCCACAAATGTGACAAGGGTGCAACTCAAAACGTTTCGTTGAGATAGGTGCTACGGTTGGCGGTATTTTGACCGCTTTTTGGCGGTTTTCGACCGTTTTTTGGCGGTTTTCAGCTATACCGACTAAACGACAGGTAATAGATTGTTTCGACTAAATTGTACAATCGTACAGAAAAAGTCCACTTTAAGGGCTAGGTATAAGGGCAAAGAGCCCTATAGGATGGGTTGAGCTTATACGAACCTACGATTTTTTCGAAGCAAAAACGACTTTATAGAACATAAGAATGCTAAACGTTAGGCCATCCACTCACTGAAATAGTCCGCTTATCAGGTTTACCTTATAAATGATGAGCACACAGCCTATCAAGTAGGTCTGATAGGCGAACCTGATGAGGTGTACAGCTGTCAGGCAGTGGCGTAGCGTGGTCTAAATTCAAGTGTAAGGCGTGTAGGGTACTAATTTCCATCATCCATGCTCTTCATGGATTGGCATCTGTAAAAGTTAGGGTATAAGAACAAGAACACCCAAAATAAGCATCATTCCATAGGATAAGGAAAGTAGTGTGATGTTCACACCAGATTTTTTCAGAACTTTTTTGTTATTTTAATTTATCAAGGTGCATTTCACAACTTTCCCATTTACACCTTTGCAAAATTCCCTCCTTTCAATAACTTTGGAAATCGATTTCGCCGACAAGCGACAAGCTTTCTTAGAGGAAAATAATTAATTATGTATGCAATTGGGGCCCATACATTATCAGCCTCCCTCTGCTTTCTTGAATTTTCTTTATAGTTTGAGCCAGTGACGTGTGGTGAGATTTTCAAAAGGGGAAGCTATTATGCTATATAGTAAATAAACCCATAATTATACAGTATACACATACAGTATGCCGATCTGCTGGTGGTCTTAGAACTTAGAATCCAGGTTGAATAACCACAGGAAGGTCTGCCACTTAGTTTAGGGAGCGGTCCTCCCCAAGGTTCTTTGAAAGTTCTGCCGCTGAGTTTGACTCTTTCCTTCCTCAATAAATTGGAAAGTGGTGCTTTCCCATTTTCTATGAAGGATCCGCGACTGAGCTTGACTCTTTCTTCCCGCTATAAACTCCCGTTTGACTGCCATTGACATTTATTTCTTTTTGGTCGCGCGACGCGCTTCGCTTTGATGAGAAATCGAATAAATCATGTCGTCGATTGCCGCAACTGCGACATTAATTTGAGAGGGGGAAATGGAGGAGAAGTAAGAAGGGGAGAGAGGAGAATAAAGAGAATGAGGAGGATGAGGAGGAGGAGGAGGAGGAGGAGGAGGAGGAGGATGTAGGTATGGAATAAAAGAGTTAGTAGGAGATCAAAGAAAAAGAGGAGGAGCAGGAGAAGAAATTCAAAGATTTTTTTTTGACCAATTGATTCCAATGTCATAGAAAAAATTTCATTTCCAATCAAAACATTCCAAACTACAAATTTCAATCAAAAGGTTGAAAGATTCCAAAGTCACGCGGAGGAGGAGGAGGAGGAGGGGGGGGGAGAGGAGAATACAATACCTTTCATTCCTGTTTCCAGGTTCCCCGAGTTGTCTGCTAGCGGAGTTGCCCGGGAAGTAATTGCCGGTATGCGGGAGAACCGGGTGATCTTCTCTATTCCCAGAAACCAATTGTTCGTCGTTACCCTGATCAAGTAAGTACAAGAACCAACTTTCTGCGTTTAAAATCTGCTGGAAAGCCACCTTCTTGCCTGAGTGGGTATCACACTCGGACCTAGGCTTACACAACGAAGATCTCAAGGTGTATCGTCCAGCCGTCGACTTGGATTGAACCGTCCACACTGCCTCGACAAAATAGCTTCACCCCTTCACCTCGTCGATCGATGGTCGATCGACCAGGTAGACTATGTTTGGATACACCTTCAGATTTCGTGGCAATGCGGAGTTTTTCGGCTCTCTGCTTGCGATACTGCATTCTGTCTCTTGAGGACAATTGAGTAGCTATTTTAATCTAGTAGCGATCAGTGGCGGCATGACCAGAGTAAGTTCCTAGGTAGCTAGTTTTACGTTCACACGTACAATTTCTTTGAAGATCAGCATAATTATGTTACCACACTTTGTCAAATCAGTTTTGAAGTTGATCCCAATCCTTCCTACTTATCTATTTCAGACTCCTACCGCAAGACGTACGCGATCGATTTTTCGACATATTCCACGCCAACATCAAGGACCGCTCGACCAAAGAGGTGTGCCATATACCCAACTTCAAAATAGCGGACACTTTCTGCGTTTAAAATCTGCTAGAAAGCCACCTTCTTGCCTGAGTGGGTATCACACTCGGACGTCGTGTAGGACAAGAACCAAACACTTTCTGCGTTTAAAATCTGCTAGAAAGCCACCTTCTTGCCTGAGTGGGTATCACACTCGGACCTAGGCTTACACAACGAAGATCTCAAGGTGTATCCAGACATAGTCGTCCAGCCGTCGACTTGGACTGAACCGTCCAACTGCCTCGAC
Organism: Diaphorina citri; assembly: GCF_000475195.1. Classification (NCBI taxonomy): domain Eukaryota; kingdom Metazoa; phylum Arthropoda; class Insecta; order Hemiptera; family Psyllidae; genus Diaphorina; species Diaphorina citri. The sequence goes on from NW_007377572.1 coordinate 347,903, forward strand.
AAAATAGCTTCACCCCTTCACCTCGTCGATCGGCCAGATAGACTAAGTTTGGACACACCTTCAGATTTCGTGGCAGTGTCGGATTTTTATTCTGTCTCTCGAGGACAATTGAGTAGCTATTTTAATCTAGTAGCGATCAGTGGCGGCATGACTAGAGTAAGTTCCTAGGTAGCTAGTTTTACGTTCACACGTACAATTTCTTTGAAGATCAACATAATTATGTTACCAGACTTTGTCAAATCAGTTTTGAAGTTGATCCCAATCCTTCCTACTTATCTATTTCAGACTCCTACCGCAAGACGTACGCGATCGATTTTGAATGAATAAGGTCTGGGATGCGGAGATTAAAAAGGCCATGTTTGTCCTTTGCAGTAATATAATATCCTACGAGTATTTATGAGTTTTTTCTGTATTCCAGTATGGAAGAAAGAAGCAGAGCATAACCACTTTCCTAGGCATATTGTCCCACAATTTTCATTAGCTTTCGTGAGGTCGTCTTATAAACTTTTCGTTTTTTGCAGAAAGACTGAAAGAAAAAATGTGATACGAAATGGCAAGAGCAGCAAAACTTCCGCAGCTTTGCCGGTTCTTGTCTTTGAATCTTTCGTACCCAAACCATAGGAGAAGTAGAAGTACAAACACAATTCAATTTTCAATTAATTTATTTATTTTATTTCAATTAATTTATCAGTATTATGTACAATATTTTTACCTAATAAATATGTATACAAAATTCGGAAAGTACACATTTTCAGTACATATAGGTAAAGCAATAGGTCCGATTTCGGTGAAATTCGGTACACATTTTCGGGACTCTTCTCGTTTTAGGTCCTAATCCTATTGGGTCGCCAGTCATTATGGGTATCATTATATTAGGAATGCTGGATTTTTTTTTTCTGTGAGTTTTACAGCTCTCTTTACTACTCTAAAGATGTCCCACCTATTCTAAAATAAAGAATCAACCATAAACTCATGCATGATAATCATGATTCTCTACTTTTCAACCCCATCTTACTGTCAGAGCCACTTTTCTAGGCATATTGTCCCACAATTTTTATTAGCTTTCGTGAGGTCGTGTTATAAACTTTTCGTTTTTTGCAGAAAGACTGAAAGAAAAAAAAAGTGTAGTGAAGATACGGTAGGTCCTTCGGCAAAATTCGGTAAGTACACATTTTCAGTACATAAGTAAAGCAACAGGTCCGATTTCGGTGAAATTCGGTACACATTTTCGGGACTCTTCTCGTTTTAGGTCCTATTGGGTCGCCAGTCATCATGGGTATCATAGGGATGATGGATTTTTTTTCTGTGAGTTTTACAGCTCTCTTTACTACTCTAACGATGTCCCACCTATTCTAAAATAAAGAATCAACCATAAACTCATGCATGATAATCATGATTCTCTACTTTTCAACCCCATCTTGCTGTAGCACTTGTTTTGTGACCTCCTGCCGAGTGTCTTCAGCAATAATCCCTCATTATACGTCCCTAAGGTCTCTTTACATCCCTACGGCTCCCCCGGACGTCTGGAAACCCTAGTCGCCAGTCATCATGGGTATCATAGGAATGATGGATTTTTTTTTTTCTGTGAGTTTTACAGCTCTCTTTACTACTCTAAAGATGTCCCACAGTCCCACCTATTCTAAAATAAAGAATCAACCATAAACTCGTGCATGATAATCATGATTCTCTACTTTTCAACCCCATCTTGCTTAAGCACTTGTTTTGTGACCTCCTGCCGAGTGTCTTCAGCAATAATCCCTCATTATACGTCCCTAAGGTCTCTTTACATCCCTACGGCTCAAATCAGCATTAATTTATGCAAATCAACTTATCTCCCTACAAGATTAACTTTGACTTTATGCGGCCCGAAGATAACAAGCCATCCCTTCGGGGCGAAAAGATTTCACCCTGAGGCATCCCAACTTTATCGGAATCGATCAGTCATTAGTGGCATTTCAGAAAGTATTTCTGTCCCAATGAGGAGATGAGAGGAAAGATATTTGCTTTCACTTTTAAATCCTTCAATCGCTTAACAGATTCGAACGCTTTGCTGTCAAATGCTTTATGTTAATCTGTCAATGAAAAGAGATCACGTGGTGTCCCAATTTACAGAGATAATGTTGAAAAGGGTTTGTAAAAAGAGGAAAGATATTTGCTTTCACTTTTAAATCCTTCAATCGCTTAACAGATCCATTCGAACGCTTTACTGTCAAATGCTTTATGTTAATCTGTCAATGAAAAGAGTTCACGTGGTGTCCCAATTTACAGAGATAATGTTGAAAAGGGTTTGTAAAAAGTTTAAAAAAGTCCAAGTCATACTTTGACCATACATTACATTTTACTAATCCCACTGTGAGAATATTATCAGCTCATCTTAACGATGAACTTGTTTTTGTGATGATAGGACGATTTTTTTGAAGAGGCATTAAAAAAGGGGGGTTTGATAGAGGGAACTGTAACTGCTAATTAAGGTCTTATCGTCCCGAAAGCGAAGAGAGAAGGAAGACAGGATAGAAGAAAACAGTTTTAAAAAAGTCCAAGTCATACTTTGACCAAACATTACATTTTACGAATCCCACTGTGAGAATATTATCATCACCTCATCTTAACGATGAACTTGTTTTTGTGATGATAGGACCATTTTTTTGAAGAGGCATTAAAAAAAGGGGGTTTGATAGAGGGAACTGTAACTGCTAATTAAGGTCTTATCGTCCCGAAAGCGAAGAGAGTGTTTAAAAAAAGTCCAAGTCATACTTTGACCATAGGTACATTACATTTTACTAATCCCACTGTGAGAATATTATCAGGTCATCTTAACGATGAACTTGTTTTTGTGATGATAGGACCATTTTTACTTTCCTTATCCTATAGGAAGGAAAGTAATGTAATCGGGTCAAATTTTCGATGGTCAGTTTTTAGTGTCAAAACACGCATTAAAAAAAGGGGGTTTGATAGAGGGAACTGTAACTGCTAATTAAGGTCTTATCGTCCCGAAAGCGAAGAGAGAAGGAAGACAGGATAGAAGAAAACCAGCTGATTCGTTCAAATTGAGTTCAGTCTGACTTGAGAGCGAAAAATTTATTTCATAAATACGCCTTTTTATGCTTGTTTAGACTGCTGGGGAAAAGGGACTTTTCAGTCTCATTCTTGCAGTATAAACAGGGTCTATTCTGTTCTATTTATGGACAAAATATGTATCGGCTCTCAAGCTGCACTGAAACTGACGCATCATAATTCCAAACGTCTGATTGTTTCAGTTCCAGAAATTCCAAACAGACAGAAAATTGACTTTAGTCTGACTTGAGAGCAAGAAATTTTGCTCATAAATACAATTCTTGCAGTATAAACAGGGTATATTCTGTTCTATTTATGGACAAAATATTTACCGGCTCTCAAGCTGCACTGACACTGACGCATGACGCATCATAATTCCAAACGTCTGATCGGTCTGATTGTTTCAGTTCCAGAAATTCCAAACAGACAGAAAATTGACTTTAGTCTGACTTGAGAGCAAGAAATTTTGCTCATAAATACGGCTAAATGTTCACAGTGTAAATACGGCTGGATGTAAGTGCTCACTGTGTATGACTCATCCATATATCATTGTCCTTTCATGTGCAACGTTCATGCGCTCATACAAAATCTATCAAAAATAATTCATCAATGAAAATAATGATCCCTTGTCGTAATTTTATTACAAAAGAAAAATCTAAACTGTAAAATAAATACGGCTGGATGTAAGTGTTCACTGTGTATGACTCATCTATATATCATTGGCCTTTCATGTGCACAGTTCATATGCGCTCATACAAAATCTATCAAAAATAATTCATCAATGAAAATAACGATCCCTTGTCGTAATTTTATTACAAAAGAAAAATCTAAAAAGACGTCCGTCCCCCCCAGTCGGAAGTTATAATATGTAACACAACTTGCACTTGTAAACCCTTTCCCTAATATGACTTGCAATACAGGGTGTTGCATTTGTTTGAAAATTCTGACCTTAGTGAGCCACAGTGTAAATACGGCTGGATGTAAGGGTTCACTGTGTATGACTCATCCATATATCATTGTCCTTTCATGTGCACAGTTCATATGCGCTCATACAAAATCTATCAAAAATAATTCATCAATGAAAATAATGATCCCTTGTCGTAATTTTATTACAAAAGAAAAATCTAAAAAGACGTCCCCCCTCCCCCCCAGTCGGAAGTTATAATAACACAACTTGCACTTGTAAACCCTTTCCCTAATATGACTTGCAATACAGGGTGTTGCATTTGTTTGAAAATTCTGACCTTAGTGAGTCTATTTCTATGCAGAAATAACAGGCAATTCGATCGGGGTATAGGAGTGAGCGAATGAGCATAGTGTGATCCGTAGGTCATTCAATTGAATTTTTGTCAAATCACAGCTCTGAATAATTTTAACTGTCCTTGACTGGAGTGTGACCTCCACTTAGAAATAACAGGCAATTCGATCGGGGTATAGGAGTGAGCGATTGAGCATACTGTGATCCGTAGGTCATTCAATTGAATTTTTGTCAAATCACAGCTCTGAATAATTTTAACTGTCCTTGACTGGAGTGTGACCTCCACTACAGTTATAATAGTGAATCAGTGGGAAATTGGGAAGATAATGTGTTTTTAATAGGTTAAGGTTAGGGCATGCCGTTCGCGCTAAAGGCCGGAAACCCAGATCAGTTTTGCATGACAAGAGAACTTTGACGTCAAAAGTTGTATATTTCGGAATTTCTCCTCTTTTGGAATGGTACCGTGATAGTGCCTATACCAAACCATAGAAAACCAAAATGGAGCGCCATCGGAATTGGTTCCGTTAAAGGAAAATACAATTTTATTAAACTGTGAACATTTCTGCCTGACTAATTTATGCCTGTGATGCAAAACTGAACGTGAGTTCCCGGCCTAACCCTGTAGCATAAATTCATGTATTGGACATTTTTTTGCGTTTGATTTAGGGCAAAGTGGCATACAATCCTATTCATAATATTACATTATAGGGTGGATGCGTGGATAGGGGTAATCAGACCTCTTCAGACCCTTGACCCTCTTTTGCAGTAATGCAATTCAAGGTAGGGTAGGTCAGGGTAAATTTGAGATACCAAATTAGCCAAATTCCAATGGTTTACATTTTTTTTTTTTTGAAGAGGTTTGACAAAGGGAACTGTAACTGCTATGGTCTTATCGTCCCGAAATCGAAGAGAGAAGGAAGACAGGATAGGAAAAAGCCAGCCGTTCCGAGAACGAACATTATCCCATCAGGATAAAATCCGCCCCGGGCGGAAATCGAACCCGCGCATACAAGGCAGACGCACTACCAACTAAGCTAACTAACTCAACCTTTGCTGTTTCTTTAGCAAGGAAATGTCAGGCTGGTATACTCCTTGTTTAACGTCCTCCAGTTAGTATTCTATTCTATAAAATGTTAGTTAAGCAATATACTGCCCTAGGTATTTCACGAAAAGTCCGCCACTGATCGAAGTTATTAATTTATAAATAGCGATTTTATAGCTTTAATAACAGTTATCAAGTTATAATTAGGTTCTTAGCTCGGCTACCTAATGACGAATACTAGTACCTAATAAAAGACTAGTATGTTTTGATACCCAACAGTTACCTAGATTGCTCATCATCCTCTATAAATGCAAAAAGCACGTACTTTTACGTCAGATAGCTTGTAAAAAAATCTTAAGTATCCCCAAAAATAGATTAACAACCCCACTTGAAATCGCAATGTCCAACTTCAATAATATGTACAACAACTTGGACATTAGCATGAATATAGGGGAAATCATAAAAAGATTAAAATGTAATATCTAGCTAGGTAGTCAGTACCTTGACTACATAGGTAATTTTAGTTATATTATAAGCTCCAAATTCACTTAATTGTATTTTACTGAATTGTATTGTAAACTATCCCATCTGGGATTTTTAATAAATAAATAAATAAATAAATTTTTTTCAAAACATTCCAAATCAAAACAAAAAGCCCTCAGGAGGTGCTGCCACCACAGTGGTGAAAATTGGTACTAATTATTTTTAAAAGCGGGATTTTGATTTAACCCAACAGAAATGTGTAACTCTTTTGAATGACAAGTATTGTACGAATGTGCACACGCCACCACAAGTAATATTACCGTCAAGGTAATCATGCCGATTTAGACTATGTTTTGTTGAGGTGGCCTTTGATGGGTAGGTTTTGGTTTTGCCTAGAATTCTCGAGACTTCATCTTTTTCTTTGTTTTTTTTATCTTTGCTGCTGGTTGCTCATAGCCTCCTCTGCACATTTACAATGGTTAACTATATCGTCAAGCCGGTCATCTGCATTTTGTAATAACCTCTGTTGTAGCTCTCTGAGATAAAACTCATTTTACCATAAAACCTAACTATGTTATTAAGTTTTTTTTTTCCTTCTTCTATTGCATATTGATAACTTGGTATAGGGAACCAATATGTAGATACTAGGTACACAGGTACTATGTAATGGGAAACTATTGCAATCGGTCCAAATTTTCAAAATCGGGAAACGGGTGAAAATATCCGTTTTATTTCTATACCTCACGAAGCTCAGCGCAAGTTATGTCCCAGACAGTCACCCGTCCAGTTTCCAACCACGCAAGACGTTGCTTGATTGATCTGTTACCGGAACTGATGCTTGGCTCATTTTTTTTTCTCGATCTCTTATCAATGCTATGTTTATGCATGTTTGATATCAGGGGTTCCAAACTAGCTCTGTGCCATGGACAGATTAGGAATCTCATGGTACCTCACTGATCATTTCAAGAAGATTACCAAACCCTTTGTCAAAAAATAAAAGGTCTTTGTATTTAGTACAATATTGTACAATAATTATACATAGAAAGGAGCTTCCCTTATATGTATTTAAATAAAGAAATAAAAATATATTTATGATATTAAAATTAGAGTAGGGACCTACCCAAGTAGTTACTTAAAAAAAGAAGAAGTTTAGAATGAGTTGAAAGCGAAGAGAAAAGGAAGACAGAATTCTAGCAGAAAGCCAGCCGTTCCGAGAACGAGCCTTATCTGTTTACCTATTTTTTTGACAGTAAAAACATTCAGATAAACTTTTTTTTGCATTTTCCGCGGAGCATCTGTTTTGGAACCCTTATATTTAGATCAAAGTATCAAACGTGTGTCTTATGCATATGGAATCAGAGCCGTCATTGGCGATTTTATACAATCAGGTCAATGGTTCATCAGTGGATTTATGCATAGATCATAATTTCATTATCATTTTGAGACTGAAAAAAAAAAA